>NC_065510.1:1261638-1325794 GCF_006386435.1 Epinephelus moara | reverse complement strand
GGGGCATGAGATATGCCCATTCAAAGTTTGCAATTTCAATCGGTTGCTATAGCGCCCCCCTTTGGCCAACTGATGTAATATTGCTTCATTCACATCCTCCCATGACCCTCTACCACTGTGCCAAATTTCACATGGATTGACCAAGTCAGTGAGGAGAAAAACGTGGAACACACACACAGACAGACAGAGTATCTATCTATAAAACAACACAAACAGGTTTCCAGTATGAGTGATAAATAATGTGTTTGCTTATGAATATGTTTGTGCAGTGTCAGATCTAAGTTAGTTAGTGTAGAAGTGCCAGAGTGCATTAATAGAGAATGATTATTTTTATGTCCATGATATTTATTTAATTTGCACTGATATAAAAACAAAAGCGAAAATCTGCAAATCATCACATTCGCAAAGCTGGAACCAACAACTGTTTGGCTTTTTTTTCCTCTGATAAATTAGTTAAACAATTATTCAATATAAAAACTGCTGCCTTTTAATTTCATGCTGTCCCACTAATCAATTAATCCACTAATTGTTTCAGCACTGGCGTAGAGACATGACAGGACACTGGAGAGAAGAAGCAGATATTTCATCTCCAGCATTTAACTGCCTGCCTGCTGCTGGTCTTCCCGACATGAGACGATGGAGCAAAAGTGCCGAAGTACCAACCTTGCGATAAAAAGCTTTAATGGCTCCCATTGTGTCCTCCAGCACAGTGCACGACAAAAATGCGCGCTTGAGAAATGTACAAGTAGAAACATTTGATATAAAATATTCCCCTCATTCCACCCTTTACTCCTGAGACGTGAACACATCTCCCTCCTCTCTCTCTTTGTTTTTCATATACACACACTGACTGCTGTGAGAATGTCAGAGGCCCCATCAGAAGCCCCTCCTGCTGTGGTGTGTGGTGGCTGGGCCCAGCAAGGCTCCCCATTACTGATTAATGGAACCACATCAGCTCCATTCAATTAAGGCTCAGCGCCAGCCCCATGCGGTCGTCTCCCCAGGCCTGTCTGAGCTGCCTTTAGCTGCGACACACCGAGGACGGCGGCTGCTAACAAGCTCCGATACAGAAGCTGATGGAGCAGCGGAGGGTGAACCACTTTAAATCGCTTCACTGTTAACCTACTTTCTTAAATATGTGTGGGATTCTCCTTTTAAATGTCGTTTTAAGCCTTGTCTGAAGCACCTGCCTTTGTGCCTTAAAGGTGCTACACAAATAAACTAGCATTTTAGCCTTTACCCACATATAGGACATGAATTATTCATATATTGCTCCAGCTGCAGATACACCGTGTTCAGTGGGGTATAGTGCTGATATGACTAAATGATAAATGAGTTAGTAGGGCAAAAAATAAACAAATAAAATTAAATTCAATTAAAAAAATGTGACTTTTTTTTAATAATCAAATAATCATTTCAGGTGTTTATCCATAAAACATTTCTGGGTTTCGGATCACTTGTAATTCAATGTCTTTGGGTTTTGGACAAGCAATTTAAATTAAAGACATCAACTTGAGCTCTAGGAACTTGTTACAGACCAAACAATTAAGGCTGCACAACGTATCTGGGTTTTTTCTTAACGATATCAACTTGTGCAGTAAACACATCCCGAAAGACTGCCATTTATATTAAGATGAAAGAGAGTTTCAGTAGAAAACTGCACTTTAAAATGTTACTCTCATTCTTTTTGTGTGCCTTTTGTGGTTAAGTCAAAAGAATGTTGTAAATAATTTCCTTTATTTATTCTAAATTCAACAAGCAAACTGTTGTATTTTAGCAGAATACTGAGAATAGCAGTTCACTTTAACGTCTGTCTGTTTATTTATTTAATATCGTTATTGGGATATTCAACAAAGCATATTTTGCTAATATCGTGCAGCCTTAACTGAGTGAATCTATAATTGGTAGTTGGAGCTTTAAGGGTTTAAAGTCATAATTGGATGTGATGTGATGTGTTTCTGAGGTGAGAGATTTCACTTTCTCTCAACAGTTGTGCTTTATGTTGTGAACAGACCATTATTACACAGCAGGGCTCGACAGTAACGGTTGCCAGGTTGGCAGTGGCGACCATTTTGAGAATTGGCAACCAATTCTTGGCTTTTGGTTGCCATCAGTGGCAAGTGCATTTTAATATGTAAAAAAAAAAGCACAGCAAAAAACCACATGTGCACTGCAAAATAAATACATTTATAATATTTGGTGCATCAGTTTTATTTAAATATTGCCGTTATAGTCTGAAATTGAACCAGATGACGCTGCATGCATATTGGTGTGTTTCCTCTCGTGCACACACGCATCAGACAACGGCCGAGCAAAAGAAGCTGTTCGACTGAAGGGTGAAAAATTGAACTATCAATCACAAACAAATGTGCAAACTGATCGCAACTGACAACAAACAACAACAACCTGAATGAAAAACAAAAAAGGAATTTGTGTCTTGAAAGGCGACGTATCTCAGCATCTTTGAGCTCCGAGCTCCATACTGCAAAGCCTGCACAACATGAAGCTCAATAAGTGACACATAAAGTTCAAGGTAGCACATCAGATCCACGGGTCGAGACAAACACTGGAGCTCAAAGCAACACCAGTGTGTAATGATGTGGAGGATGCAAGAGCTGACACACCAATCGATGGGCTGATAAACACCGCCGTAGAGGAACCCTTTCCGTCTTTACCTAACCTCATCTGCTGCATCCTCAAATAAAGCTTTTATTCTTCTATGTCTCATTGTCATTATGAAGCTGACACATAACTGCATAGTATCTTAATCACCCACAATATAAGGTGACTAAAAATGGCAACCATAATTTCAGTTTCTGCAACCAAGAGCTGCAGCCTGGTTGCCTGCCTGGCAACCACTTTTAAAAGTCAGTTTTGAGCCCTGTACAGACGAGGCTCCAGGATTCTCAGTTATAAACACTGCATACGGCATACGCACAAAGCAAGGCCTGAAAGAGTCGTACACCACTTCTCACGCAAAAGTTGTGATCTATAAAAACAGACTTGATGGGAGAAGCTTTGACCCATGCTTACAAACATTTTGAGATCAGATTAATTAATTCAAGAAACAGCCATCTTTTAAAAAAAAAACAAAAAAAACAAAGTCAACCATTTCCTGCAAAAGCTAAAAGGGCCACCTTCAGGATCCAAGATAAATACCTCATAACCCCAACACCCCCATGATTCACCACACAAATGATTGAATTACAGCATAATGCAGAGTTAAAGTTACCTAAAGGGACACTCTGTTGATTTTCAACCAGACTTCTATCAAAACAATGTGGACAGTGTGCACAGATGAACTGTGGTAAACTTCCCTTCATCTAAGCAGTCCCCAGATATCCCCCTCACCCCACGGCGAAACTCTGCTGGATGACGTATTGCTAGAATAATAATAATAATAATAATATCAATTGAAATTGCTCAGTGAGATGAACGAAATGAAATCTTATTCTTATTAGATAAATACAGATGTTACAAATGCTTTTCCTTAGTCTGCAGTTGAGGAAAGTAAATAAATCGCAATATAAATTGTCACAATACTCAAAGCATTTAAAATTACTATAATGTATCATCACAATGTACTGTGATAATATCGTGTCTGGGGTTCTATAATTTACAGATATGTGGATGTTAAAATGTAGAGTAATAATTGAATTTAGGTCTGATTGAAGTTCAAGTTAACAGTACCACTAATGTCACTCTTTGTTTTACTCTTAAAGATATAATCTGTGAATATGGTAGTCTGAGTGGGCGGAAGTTCGCTGCATAGATCAGCCTCTCATTGGGCGTAACGAGCCACCCGCTAAAGTCCTGCCCTACCACCTCGCTGCATAGATCAGCCTCTCATTGGGCGGACTGCCCTACCACCTCGCTGCATAGATCAGCCTCTCATTGGGCGGAACGAGCCACCCGCTAAAGTCCCGCCCTACCACCTCCGGTTGCAGTTTTCAACACGTCCTTTACTAACTTTTGCGGTGTTTGATCTTGCGGGGATGTAGCCATTTTTCTGCCATGGTTTGCGTCCTGTAGGCGATATTTTTGTGGGCATGTTACACCAAAACCTGTTTCCCCCCGGCAATATTTTTGCAAGCGCACCGTTGCTGTGGCACCGCCCAGAACGATTGTGATTGGTTGAAAGAAGTACAAGCAGCCGGGGCATTTTTTCCTCCAATCTTAAAGTGAGAGTCGGCCCAGCCAGACCTGTCTTTTCTTGAGAAAGGTCTGGTGAGCGAGACTATGAATATGGTGATATGAGCAACAAGTCTCTGAACTATGTTGTTAATTTATTGGGGAAATTTTAAACAGAAATTCTCAGGTTCACAGCCCTCTTTATGTCTTTTCTTGATTGAATTTATCTCAGTGCTGAACTCTCTTGTTCTTACACCAAAGAAAGTAACAGGTTTTATTTTTTTTTACAATACTACAAAAACCATTTGATGAACCCCCGGATGTGAAACTGGGGTTTGTCCATTCTTACTTTATTTACTATAATAATTCTAAACATCTGTGTATTGATATTATAATTATTTAATCTTCAGCTTTTGTAGAAAGGGACTCATCTGTCATTGCAATTGATGTTTTCAGCTCTCCTGTTTTGGTGTGTTCTGGTTTTATACTTGACGTATTTGAATAAAGTAATTAAAAATATTTAAATATATATCAAAAAATTGAACTTTTAAACAAATGTAAAAAGTTCAATTTTATTGTCTGAGATGTCATGGAGTAACGTTAGAATTATAACGTTGCATAAAATGGAAATACTCAATCTTCAGTATACATCCTACCACTCATGGACTGACATGCTAATCCTTACCCATATGCTAATGAGTATCATGCACAGGTAACGGTCTTACCTTAGCTCAGGTGTTTGCTCTTCTTCTCTGCCAAATCAAGTCCACAATCATCTTGGTCCTCACAGGCTCCTGTACCAACTTGTTCAGCAGCAGGCCAGACAGTTAGCTAACGTTAGTTAGCTGCATCAGTTTGTCATTAGCAGGTTAGCATCAACATAAGCTCCACGCAGTCACCGTCACGTGTCTCCGGCGTCCTCGCTGTTGTTGTGCTTGTAGCTGTTTGTGTAGTCCTTCTTTCTTTACTTAAAAATGTCCATACTGTGGCCTCCGTCCACCGACTCACGTTTGTTTAACCCGCCAGCAGACATCTGTCCCACAACCGGAAGTGGCTTTACGCTCAATTCTGTGTGCGCACGCAGCAGCGACACCGCGTGGCGGCTGATAGTAACAACACTGGTTATAATAAAGACAACAACGCCCATTGTGGTTGTTCTCTTCTGCTCATATTCATTTCTTATGAATTAAACAATGATGAATGTAGCACTCAAAGTAGATCAGCATATCAGATGACGCTGATGGAGCCATAAAAATAAGTAAATAATTTATAAAATAAAATAAAATAATAATAATACGTTTTATTTATGGACCATGGTACTCAAAGATACTTTACACTGCTAAAACCGATGATGATGATGATGATGATGATGATGATAATGAGTGATTTAAATCAGGAGAGGTCAGCGCAGTCGCAATGTCTTTGGGGGAGGGCGTGACTATGGAGAAGGCTCCGTCGCTCCAGGTCCTGTGCTTGGTCAAGAAACATAAATATTTGTACATTAATAGCCACTGAATCACTATGTCATACTGACATTTGAACACCACTGAATTCATAGCTTTGCAGTATTTTTTGGTTGAAAACCAGGGATGCATGACATTGGATTTTTTGCCGTTATCCGATATATATCAACTCATTTGGCCAATAACCAATACCGATATTGATATATCCACTTTTTTTCTCCCATATAATTTTAGTGATCATCAAGTCTCTTCTGTAGTGGAATCAACATCATATTATGCATGCATACTCTTATCGTGACGGTCCACCAGCAGATGGAGACATGGAATATAATACTTGTCAATCTATGTAATATTTATTCATTGTGCAAAAAAAAAAGAAAACGCATGTTGGCCGATTCTGATTGTTCCTTTAAAACTGATAATGGCCGAGACTGATGACGTGCCAATATCATTGTGCATCCTTACTGAAAACCATATACGATTTTATTTAATTTGCAATTTCAAAAACTACACTTGAAAAAAAAAATCTATTTTCACAAATTCAGACCCAAACATGTAACTTTTATTATTTAAAAAAATAGATTCAAGTTGCTCAAATCACATGTGTGGAATTCGATCTAAATATAGCCCTATATAGCCCTAATGTTGCTATTTTAGATATTAATTTGACCAATCAAATTTAGCAACATGAACCTTTGTACTGTCTTTTTTTAAATTCTGAAACGTATTTTTTGGGGGGGATCTGAAATTGTAAATGTTAAACAAATAAACATGAAATTTCAGCCTTTCAAAATTGCAAATCAAGAAATTTCACATTTTAAATACTAAAAAAGCTGCTTCAGAACAAATAAATTGAGGTTCATGGTTTTCAAAGTTTCAATGCTATGAATGAAGTGGTGTTTTAATTTCAGTATTCAGTGGCCATTATATCTCAAACACTAATGTCTCTGATTTGCTTCCACATACTTGAACGATTCATGCACTTTTTGGATTTATTCCCACATTGTTAAACGCTTATTATAAGCCAGATAAGTAAATGTAATGCAGTGTAATGATTCATTGTGGAGCTCAGCCCTCAATAGCTACTCAAGTTCTATATTTGTCTTATGCACAACTAATAAGTTACAGAGATACAGTCGTTGATATTAAATTCTTTGATCTCGGGCTCACTCCAACTGTAATAATAATATATAATGTATAAAAAAGAAAATAATGCAGAAGTTAAAATACAGGTTTTCCTTTTCCCTTCAATATTAACAGAGATGAAATCAGTATATGTAGTTTTTACATTTGTAATAGTTTTGGCCCCAAAAGAAGAATTACATGATTCAAACTTTAGTTTGTGTCCTGTTTTAAAAAACTGGGCCAAGTGTGTGACAGTGACACGAGGAACAGACTGGCTGTTGTGGTTGCTGTTTTGTGAACGTTAATGGTTGTCATTCTCCGGCACAAGAATTTCCTTCAAGATAAATAAAGTTCTATTGAATTGAATGTCCTCACAGTGCTGCATGAGAGGGGAGAATACTGTGTGAACTTGGATTTTGAATTTATTTTCTAGTCCAGAAAACATTAATGACCCTCGATCATTATTAAACCACAACATTGCAACTCTCTGAACACTGAGTTCGTCCATTTTTCTTTGAGCCCTCTGCAGTCTATTCAGTGGTTAGATTTAAGAGATTTAAACTGTGGTTTGTCAGGTCATATGTTCGTCTGATATTTCAACAGTGCCAACCTTACCTGATCCTCTGGTTCTATTGCGAAGAAAAGCTTTGCCAAAGCAACACATTGCCTGTTAATTAAAGCTTGTCATAGGCATTATTGTGCACCTAACACCGACACAAGAACCTGTCCCTGTTTTAACCTGCACACATTTTGACGCCAAGCTTCCAGTTTCCTTTAACAATGACTGCTGAATTCTCCTATTCTTTTTCAACTGTTGCACGGAGGGATCTTTGTCTCTGTCTGCCCTTTACATTGTCAGTGTGGTTGAACCACTGTACAACATTTGAATGCCATCGTCGAGTGCCCACACATGTGAATGCGACTCTGCGGCGTGGCCATGACAAAAAAAATAAAGGCAAGGAACCCAATGAAAACCTCACCCTCGCAACTTCATTTGACACTGAAAGGAGAGCAAATGTTCAACAAGGTCACACCTAATTGAAAATGATTGAAACACTGTTCTATGGGGGACTTTTTTTTATTATTCCTCCTTCTTTCTTTCTTTTCTCTCTAACAGGAACTCCTCCCAGGTCACCTTGGTAGTTTCGACTCCTTCTTTTGGCAACTGCCTGAAATATTCAGTTTGCCTCCGGCGCTCTCGAACCCCTTCCCCCATCTTTTTCTCCTCCTCTGTCACTCATCCCCCAGCCTCCTCTCCTAACTTCTTTTCTCCTCCTCTTCTCATCTTTTTTCCCACATGTTTGTTTGCCTTCATTCCAGCCTCCACCTCCCCCTCATTCTTCTTCTTCTCTTTTTTTTCTTGTTTCCTCTCTTGCAGCTCGCTGTATCCATGAGATGCTGTAGCCGCAGGGTGTGTGTGCATGTGCGTGTGTGTGTGTGTTTCAGGCCGCTGGCTGCACGAGGTTATACAGTGGATCCAATGAGCACCTGGAGACCACTAACCATGATCATATCAATAAAAGGACATCTGCTCTATGGCGAGAAAGACCTGCACAAGGGGAGAGGAGAAGAGGGGAGGAGGAGGAGGAGGAAAGAAAGAGTGTGTGTGGATGGGGGAGGAAAAAGAGGAGGAGAAGAGAGGAGGAGGGGATTGAACAAAGAAGAAGAGGGCATAGAAAGAGGAGAGAGGGTGATAGAGAAGGAGAAAGATGAACAAAGGAGAGAAAGAGACGAGTGGAATAAAAGCAATGGAGAGGACAAGAAAACTGGAGAAAAAGTGAAAAAGAAGGGGTTTGTGTGGGGGTGAAAAAGGAGAACAGGAGAGGAAGGGTGAAAACAAAGAAGAAGATGAGGTTGATAGAGAAGGAGAGATGAACAAAGAAGAGTAAGGAATGGAGAGGATACAGATGAGATGGAGTAAAATAAAGCTATGGACAAAGACAAAAGGACAGCAACTAAACAAAGAATAAATGACAGAAAAGTAAATATAAGGATAGAAGATGAGAGGCAGAGGGGAGAAATAAAGGAAGGGGACTGTGAGAAAGTGGGAGGCAAGAAATTAGAAAGAAAATTGTAAAAAAAAGCAGACAAAGAAGACGAAGACAAGAAATGCTCCTCCACAGACTTCAACGAACACCAGTTTCTCAACAAGATCAATTCAAATCTCTCTCCTCTAGATATTTCATCATCTGCATCATTCTCCACATGGAAATAAAAATACAATCAAAAATCTTTGCTTGAACTTTACCTCAAGGGCTTGGACTTCACCCTTTAACGTTAATAATAAGCTTCTTCTATCAGTGAGACAGAGCACTTTGCTCAAGTGGATTTAAGAAAAGTCTCCATCTATAGAGCGGCGGTTCAGAGAAACACATACAGGGAGGTTCTTTCAGCGGACAGTCTTCACTGCTACGAGTTCATAAAAACCCTGGACCTAATACTCAGGGTAAACCAATTATGTGGTGGGATCTTACAACACAAAACTAAATCCACTGCAGAGAAATGAATAAAATATGATTTTCGAGAAAGAACATAAAAAGATGAGAAGAACACAAGAAGAAAGAGGAAAGTAAAGCAGAGAGAAAGAGAGAAAGGAGTGGAAGGAGATGAGTAAGAAAGGAGAGAGAAATTAACAAAAGAGCTTGTTCAATAGGAGAGGAGACAGAGGAGGAGAGAGGATGGACTGATGTGAAAGACGAGAGGAAATAAGAGGAGAGGGGAGCAAGAGGGCAAGGAGAGCAGGGAGAAGGAGAGGGAGAGAACAGAGTATGATGGAGGAGAGAGAAAAACAAACCCAATCCCCCAAATAAATGTTGGTATTGTATTATTCTGCAAACCATAGATATGTTATATCTGTATGTTATTAAGTAGTGGATACGCTGAAGCTTTACATTCATTAACCCTTTGGTTACTGTGTGGGTAGGGTTAGGCAGAAAACAACTTGGTCATGGTTAGAATAAGATCATGTTTGGCTAAGGAATACCAGGTTTTGGTGACATGTATCCTGGCTGGATATGCAGCAAAGTCTAAGTACAAAACAACCGCTTTTTGTGGCACTATCCTCGTTAGAAACACAGTAAGAGGTCGCTAAAAAACACCCACGTTCGGTGGCTAAAAGCCGCTGAAAACACACCAATGACTCGCTAAAACACAACAGGTTCTGTTGTTTGTTGCTCCCAAACACTGGTCTACAGCTTGGCAGGCATCTCGCCTAGTTGTCGCGCCATCAACCATCCAGTTCCAGAAATGTACAAATGTAACACGGTTTTGTAGATATGTACAATTCCAATTTTTTTTTTTTCCTGGCACCTGGGCTGGAAAAACAAAAACAAGCAAAGAGAGAGACAGAGTGTTGGAGAGAAGAGAGGAAAAAAGGAAGGAAGTGTAAGTGAAAGAGGACATGGGAGCATGAATCAATGAGAGCAGAGGAGAGGAAACAGTCAGGGTGAAACCCCTCTGCATGAACACTGACAGTCGGACAGTCAGATGTGGGTGATTGTCTGTCCCACACACTGGTTTTGTGCTCTCAGGTAGTCGACTGCAGGTATTTAAAACCTGCTGCCCTCTGCTGCTGTCAGACGGCACCAGCACATTACCTCAGACATGTAATCTCTCTTGTGCTATACATGAGGTCTTTGTTTGGTCGATGTGCTGTGAGCTGCTAACCATTATAGCTGGGTGTGGGACAAACACAGGGGGAAAAATCAATTAATAACACACAAAAACCCCTTATAATCTCTAAATGTTTACATAAAACTTACATCACACAACAGCAAAGTGAGTAAGTGGACTTTGAGTTGAGATAAATGTAATTTCTAAGAGGGTTAGGAAGAACATACCGGCCTATTTTTTGTGTAAACAGGTTATAAAATCAAACCAGAATCAACACTGACAGTTTGGAACCTTACCAGATCATAAATTGCTGTGAAACTTTGAACTAAGGTTTGGCGTTACTGTACAAAAGGAGATGTAAAGTGAGATATGAGACAATAAACTGTAAGATAAGGTTTGCTAAATGAATGATAGCAATTAGAAAAAGTGATAAAATAAATATGGTATTCTTCAGTTTTCAGATTCAGGTTCAGACAATGCAATTAATCCCACAGGGGTAATTTGTTTAAACAGCATGCCTTGCACACACAAATAAAATTCAAAAATAAAAAAAATATGCCATGAGTTCAGTCAAATAAAGGAATCTATAAATAATAGATTAAAAAAAACGTATTTACACTCACAGTGGATGAGCTTTCAGCTAGGAAGTGGAGGTACTTATCCATAGTCAGTTTATTACCTACAACAGATGGTGATCGGCAACTTCTTTGGAGAAGCAGACAAGAGTACTGCCACAAAAGCTAAGAAATGTACTGTTGTGGACGGGGGCAGAACACAATTTTAGCCACCTAAAATAAGTACTGCACAAAAAAAAAACAATATCAGTTTAAGTGTTTGCTATATTTAGAATATTTTCACCACTTTAAATCAGCCCTTTCCACCGGGGAGCTGAACTGTTATTGATGCTGTCTTCAAATCTGTCAGTCTCCTTTGACAAAATAAAGTAATTTTACCTCACAGAACACAGGAGCTGCTGGTCTACCACTGCCTCAATTAGTTCTTGTTATTATGTGACTTTGGTGTTTTAAAGGGTTAGGTCAGATTCACCCAAGTCACACAGTAACACAAACAAACTAGCTCCTGTGTTCTGTGTGGTAAGATTGCTGTTACTTACAAAGGAGTCTTTGAAGAGAGCATCGATAACAGCTTCAGTTCCCATCGGACATTCCTGTCTGATGGCTGAAGGTAAAGTGGTGAAAATATTTTAATATAGCTAACATTCGTCTAAAATATGTTTTGCTGCTGCCCCCATTCACAGCAGTACTGACTGCACCTCCAAACTGGGGCATGTTGACTGATATCTACTGTATCTCATACACTGACTATGGTTATGTGCCACATATAACCCCACTTCAAAAAATCTGAATTATCCCTTTTGAGTGTGTTTACAATGGTCAATCAACCAATCAATTAGTTTTACAGACAGAAACAGACTTTATCAAAGGGAATGTTTCAGGAATAACTTCAGTGAATTATTACACTGGTGTAACTTCAGCTGAAATAATGTCAGATGGTGTTATACCTGGAAAATAAATAAAACAAAATTAGAAAATAAACTGTTGTGATGTCTGACATTTAGTCTATATTTAACCGCACCTGAGGAACATGGCTCTGTGTGTACTGCACATGACCCAGACAAGGGCTAGTTCAGATAATCAATAAATCAATATGTTCCCAAGTGACATGTTATTGATACACTGACACCAGGACTGATAGGTGTTTTTTTCTCCTTTAGTCCCTGGAAACAGTCCTGCTTCCTCACAGTTAAATCTTGAATGAACACCTCGGGCTTGTATGCTGTCAGGTTGCAGTTGACATTCTTGTCAGTCCAGATTCACATGTAGCCATGACGGTAAATGAATATACTGTAGATGTTGCTGCAGAGAAGCTACAGATTCTAAACCCAAGATTAGTTTCACAGATTCAGTATCCAACCAAATGTTTCCCCTTCTGTGCCTGAGTTACGGCACTGTGTAATGACCAGAGAAGTGTTTCTGCAGAACATTATGATGTCACAGTGAAGTGACATTTTAGATGTAAAATGTCATCACTAAATCAATTTATCCTGTCAGACATTTGGCTGAAAATTTGTCATAATCGGTTTATCAATTCTTGAGTTATGGCCATGACTGGTTTTTGTGACCTTGACCTTCAACCACCCAAATCTAATCAGTTCATTCTTGAGTGTGAGTGGACATCTGTGCCAAATTCAAATTCGGGAGAATGAGACAGATGTGATTTGTGCCAAATTTGAATATATTTTCTCAAGATGTTTTTTAGATATTACATTCTCAAGAATGAGACAGATGTGGGGTCACAGTGACCTTGACCTTTGACCACCAAATTCTTATCAGCTCATCCTTGAGTCCAGGTTAAGGTTTGTAAAAAATATTTGGGGAAATTCCCTCAAGGCATTGCTGGAATATCACATTTATGAGAGTGAGCGACCAAGTCACAAGTTTTTTGTGACCCTTGATCCTCAACCCCCAAAATCTAATCAGTAAATCCTTGAGTGTAAATGGACATTTGTGCCAAATTCTCATTCAGGAGAATGAAACAGATGTGATTTGTGCCAAATTTGAAGAAATTTCCTAATGCCATTCTTTAGATATTGGGTTCTCAAAAATGAGACGGATGTGGCGTCATAGTGACCTTGACCTTTGACCACCAAACTCTAATCAATTCATCCATGAGTCCAGGTAAAGGTATGTACAAAATTTAGGGAAATTTCCTCAAGACATTCCTGGGATATCGCATTCATGAGAGTGGGGCAGTCTAGGAATCAGTTCATCTTTGAGTTAAGTGGACATTTGTGCCAAATTCTCATTCAGGAGATTGAGACACATGTGATTTGTGCCAAATCTGAAGATATTTACTCAAAATGTTTTCTAGATATTACGTTCTCAAGAATGTAATATCACAGTGACCTTTGACTACCAAAATCTAATCAGTTCATCCTTGAATTCAGGTGGACATCTGTGCCAAATGTGAGAAAATACTCTCAAGGCGTTGCTGAGATACAACGTTCATGATGATGAGATGAGATCAAAGTGACATTTGACCACCAAACCTTTTATCGGGTCATTGTTGACTATGAGTGGGCGTTTCTGCTAAACTTGACGAAATTCTGTTGGGGCATTCCTGGATTATCCTCTTTACAAGACTGAGACGAACATGAGTTCACAGTGACCTTGACCTTTGACCACCAAAATCTAAACAGTTCATCTCTGAGTCCAGGTTGACATTTATGCCAATTTGGGGAAATTCCCTCAAGACGTTCTTAAGATGTTGCATTCATGAAAATGGAATCGATTGGTGGACAACCCAAAAACATAACACCTCCAACCATGGCTGCAGCCAACATGGAGGTATAATAACATGGATTCTTTGCATTGCCAGAGTCAGACTTTAAGTTTTATTTTAGCATCACATATTTGTTTTACTAAGTATTATATCATTTAAATCCAGGATGCACCGAGAGTACGAACATGACAGAGAATGATCAGAAACCCGGATAAGAGAAAGTGTCTTGTTACTCTAGGAATATATTCAGGTTTATGAAACTAGGATATGACGTTTACATGCACAAAACATAACTGAGATACTAAAGTGCATTAAATATATTCATAGTGTTTTCTCAGTATAGATACACTGAGATATTTTTGGTCTTAATGGCTCATTTAAAGGACTTATAGTGTTTGTTGTGCACAGATAAATCTATATATAGCTGCCATTGCCCATTGACTTGGCTTTGCTCTCTAAACCAGCAGCCATGTAAAAAAAAAAAAGTATAAGTTTATGTATAAATATGTGCAATACAGTGTCATTTTTATTGCTAACCATCTGTAATTCTTTCTGTTTTGTCAGTACAAACTCTGCAAACAACCAGGAGCCAGTTTATTAGTGCGATATATCTCTGTTTGTTTTCCTACTTCTGCTTTAATGAACCCATTTCCCCTCGCAGATTGAATACATTTCCTCTTTTCTTATAAGTCTGCCCAACATAAATTCTTTCATAGAATATCACTGTTGCTGAATTAAGTGTCAATATTTTGTGCAGACGATGTCTGATGATGTATTTTTTGCCAAATTGGATGTATTGTTTACATTTATCCAGTTTGGAGACAAACACCTCGGTAATTCTACGTATGATGAATCGTACAGCTGACAATCAGGCTGCCAGTGTGTTTTAGTCCTTTGTGTGCAGCAGATCGTCAGTGTGAGAAGATGTGGAGGCTTTATTGGAATTGGGGGGTTGGGAAGGTGCCGCTGCTATGATTTTATCCTCCTTTAAAGACAGAGCAGGGGGGGAAGGGGTAAAGATGGTGATGTAGAAAGGTTGAAGAGCGGGGGGAGGCCGGCTGGATGGGTTGCAGANGCGCTGCCCCCCCCCCAACCCCCCCTCCCAGTGGGACATCCCTCTTTCTCTTTCCTCTCCCTCCATCCTTCCTCACTTTGTCCTCCATCTTTCTCTGCCCTCACTGTCTCCAAACAGGCCTCCCATCCTCCTCCATCACTCCATCCACCTCTCCTCTTCCCTTTTTAGCCTCCTTTCCCGCCCTCCGTTATCTCTCTCTTTCCTTCTGCCCACCATCCTCCCTTTTCTCTCTCTCTCCCTGAGCTGCCATCGCCTATTGACTCAGCCTGGACGCTAGACAGCCGTGACACAACAAGGTCAAAGGTCAGAGCAACAACAAGAAAACCAGAGCCAGTGTCAAGGTTGAAGAAGAAAGAAAAAAAAGGAAAAACAGTGAAGGAGAAACAGCTCTTTATTTAAATAAATAGGAAAAAGAAGCACTAACTGCTGTCTGCTTTCAGGTGAGACAACATGAACCGAAACACTATCTGATTTTTTTTCTTCTTTTTTTTTGTAAAATTCCCATCAATGATTTTTTTTGGCGACTGAAAACAAAGATTCCTCTACAGTCTACAGATGATACAGTGACAACATCGTTTTCAACATATAAAAATACTATGACAAAATCAAATGCATTATAAGCTTATAATATATATTACAATCTGTTAGGCTGTTACTGTGTGTAGATGTATTGCAGTTATAATAATAATAATGATAATAAAAGCTACATTAGTTTGAATCTGATTTATGAAACAACTCGTCGGCTTTTTATGGAAAATTTAACTCAGGCTAAAAAAACAAATAAAAACATGTTAAAACGTAACATTACGCACCTTTATTTTAGTTTCACATCCATATAAATAACATGTCATCATATATAAAAGCTACATTTTCTGAGTGGCATTTCTATGATGCGTTCACTGGCTCTTCTGACAAATCGGAAAGGAAGCGTTTGATCCGAACAAACACACTGCATCGTCGTATAATGAAGCTCATTATCAGGGACAGCGTCTTGTTGTTGGAAGCGTCTTTACAGTGACAAACACACACTCACACACACACACAACACTGTGCTTCTATACTTGTGAGGACCCTGATTCACATAGTGCCCTCCTCAGACGCTAACCATCACAGCTACATAGCCAATCCCAAATCATTTCATCGGGGCTGTATTATTTGAAATTCATTTTTGTTTTTACACAATAATATTGATACCCTTCGACACCTTACATTGAGAAATATGAAATGTTAAAAAGCTATAAAGAAAAGCTATATGACAGCCTTCTGAACCCGCTGCTAAACACATCTTGGTTAGTACCATAACAATATTGAGGTTTCGATACGCAGCCCTTCACGTTAACTCAAACTTAGTTCTAACGTCAGCAATAAAAACAAAATTTAAAGGGGTAGTTCACCTTCAAATCAAAAATACATATTTTTCCTCTTACCTGTAGTGCTATTTATTGGTCTGGATTGTTTTGGTGTGAGTTGCCAAGTGTTGGAGATATCGTCCGTAGAGATGTCTGCCTTCTCTCCAGTATAATAGAACTAGATGGCACTTGGCTTGTGGTGCTCAAAGCACCAAAAAAATACATTTGAAAAACTCAACAGCAATGTCTCTTTCCAGAAATCATGACCCCATCACTCAAGATAATCCACAGACCTTGTTGTGAGCAGTTTCATGTAGGATTTTTTTTGTATCACTGCGCATAAGGAAGAGCGCAATCTCTGAACCCATCGGCTATCGTTTGACGACAATAAAGCCTCTGGGGGCAATATTTCAGGCTGAGCAAGCCAAAGCATCCTCCTCTGCGCGCAAATTATTTTGACTAATTCCTATAAATACATATATGAATGCAGATATATTAAAAAAGCCACTATAAAGCTAACTCGTCAACAGACGATAGACGATGGGTTCAGAGATGCATTTCAGCCAATGCGCTCCACCTCTGTTCAAACATGATTGATCAGACTTGTAGTCTACAAACAGAAACTAAAACACTATAAATACCAAAATCTAGTCGTGTCACCTACGGATTCTGCATCTGTATACAGAGATGTGTTTAAAGAGATTAGCAAATGTACATCTGCTCATGAACAAAAGGCTCCGGCTTGTCAAAGTGCAAGATGTGAACATTAATGGCGTCCTCCTCGCTGAGCTGTAACGTTGGCCAGTTCAGTACTGCTAGGTGAGCTGGCAGTTGATGCATGCTTCCTTCTGCGCTGTGATACAGGTTGGCTTGTGTAATTAGGTAGAAAGAAAATTAAATTTGGCGCTTTGAGCACCACAAGCCAAGTGCCATCTAGCTCCATTATATTTGGGAGAAGACAGATATCGTCATGGCCGATACAATCACACAAAAACAATCTAGATTTATAAATAGCAATACAGGCAAGAGGAACACTATGTATTTTGGATTTTGGGGTGAACTGTCCTTTAAACCCAGAAATCGACCATTGAGGAAGTGAGAAACAACCGAAATATTTTCTTATTCTCAAGGTCTATAAGCACTGGTCCTCACAAGGATAGGAGTACAAAACATACACACACACACACACACACTCCCAGCCCCCCCGCCAGTCTAAACTGGGAGAAAGGGCGTCTGGTGAGCAGCAATGGGAACCTATCATGACCCCTCTGCTGTCCCCTGTGAACCCTGTGACCTTTGACCTTCAGACTATGTATGCTGGCAGGGTGACCTTTTTATTTACATTGGGATTATGAGCTAAACTCAATAACCTGCATTTATTCTAGGATTTAAAGGTTTCTACTGTGAGCAAGACTTTCATAGTTTATTTTAATTTAAAATGGAAGCCACAGCCTTCATTTAATTGCCTAAATTTAATTTAAAATCTATTCTGTTGTCATGTTGTGCGGGACATAAAATCTGTTATAAGTAATAAGTAAAGTCAAGAATGCATAAACTGTCCTGACTAAAATGACTAGCTACAGTCTGTATTCATATTTCTGTACTTTAGCTTGTCGTTGATATAACCTACAGCTTCCAGTTGCTTTAAGGAGAAAAATTATTCCTACAGTGTCTTCTGTTTAGATGCATTGTAAGAGGAAGGACTCTTAAAGCTGTGTCTTAGACACACCCTTCAATCAGGACATTATTTTGTGTTTACGACACATTCTGTGTTTCAGAGTTTCTGCTCGTTAAATGTAATTTTGTGAGGATGATGCAGGGTACCCCCAGGGTTCTCCAAGTTAAATTTAAGACCTTTCAGGACCTTTTTAAGTTAAATTTAAAAGTCTTTAAGACCTTTTTAATACCTCTGAGAAAAGAAATCCAATGTCAGTTTCATGGCCATACTGGCAAAAGTATGACGGACATCATAGAAAAACCAGTATTGATTTTAAGCCCTAGAACAGAATTGTTTTCTAAGTACTTAAATTCAATAAAACAATTTATTATAATACTCACAATCATATTAAACTGTTTGGTCTTTGTTGTTTTGTCATTAAACATAACAACAAAATGGGTGGCTTCTCTGATTTGGTCAGTCGGTTGTTTCGTGATGAACGCAGCCAGACCAAATTTGGTGATGTACGCCGTCTTGTTGTTTCCACTTGCAGAACAAACCACGATCTTAGAGTTGGTAAAAACTGTTTTGAATATTGCGCTGATGTTATCTTTTGAAGTATGTGAGCAATGGTCTAAAAGGCTTTTCAAGATCCAAGATTTTTCAAGACCTCTGTAAATGAAATTCAATATCTTAAAGCCCTCGTTTGAGAAGGTTAAATTTCATGCTTTTTAAATACTTTAAAGACCCTGTGGGTACCCTGTGATGACAGGCTCATGATTTCACCTTCCTGATTATTGTAAGATCAACACATAAAGTCGTTTCAATCACTTGCTTAAACCCTCTTCAGTGAAGCAGATAATCTGGAGCCTAAACAGCAGTCACGTCTGCAGCAACAATACTTTAAAATGTAGCTTTATTTCACCAGCAGTTCCCTCCTTCATCAAACCGACAGACCTCAGTGCTGCCACTCAGAAACACCTGCACATGAAATCTGACAGGTGAAGTATTTACATTGATTTTTAACATGTCAAATTTGACTGAGAGACCTTGTATTTCATAAACGAGTCCCTGGCTTGAATTAGTACCTTTATGTCTTGCGATAAGCTCACCGTCGCAGCTGTGAGGGAATGAAGAGCAGCACTTAACCAGCCACACATCAAAAACACATACGAGAAGGCATACGGAGGCTTTTCACACACGAGTATTAAAGATGAGCTGGAGTTAGGTAGTTAGCGCGCAGGCTCTGCTGCAGCAGGTGAAGAGGAGGAAGACGACGATGAGGTTGACTCGTTGATTTCATGTTTCGAGAGGGGAGGACTGTCTTATGTTACAAAACTGCGTCTGTGCGCGAAAACACACAAAACAAACACCAAAATGTCTGTTTATCAGTGATCCTTACAGTGTGTGTACAGCTTGGTGTGTGTGTGTTGTGTTTAGACGTGTGTGTGTGTGTGTGTATCTGCATGTGTGTATGTGCGCACCGTTACATCCACAGTACTACACACACTCCTTGCAGCCACACTCCACAGGCTTCTCCACGTCCTGCGTAAACGAGGTCCCGTCGTCGCATTCGAAAGTGAGCCGTCGACGTCGGACCCTTAGAGGAGCGCAGCAGGAGGTGGCGGTGGTGGCGCCCGGCTCGGTTCCCACCTGGCACCGCCCCCGACATTCCACCCAGGAGAAAGGCTTGGACGTCTGGCAGAGGACGGTCCCATGCTGCAGGCGGTGGTAATCTCTCACCGGCTCACCTCGGCACGGGGACTCTGTAGACGGGGACACACAGGGAGGATTGACAGATGAGGAGTCAGCAGTTAAAGGGTCATTTCACCAAAATTACAAATAAAAGAATTTCCCACCAACCACTAGGGCTATACGACAAAACAATTAGAGAGAACTCAAGACCTCTGCACCTCCTCTTGGCTCTGTTTTCAGGCGTGAGAAAATCTAGCCTGTGACAGAAGACTTTGGCCAACCACAGGTCATTTCAGAGAGAGGGCATTTCTATTGGCTGTTCTAACATTCAGATGCACGTGCACATTGGCAACAACTGCCAACACCAGTGGTTCCCAAAAAGTGAGTCATGGGTCCACTCTGATTGGATTGCAAGTTACTTACAAACACATCAAGTCTGAAAAAACACACTTTATTTTTAAGTACAGTGAATTTTCGGCACAGAGCTTTTATCTTTCAGTGTCGTCTCCTGCTGAGTGACTAACGGACAGCTACTTGACAGAAACAGCAAACTAGCTCGACGACATGGACAAACGCAACTGACTAAGGAGAAATCTGGACCCTGTGGCTGCACCAGTTGGGAACCACTGGCCTACACTGCAAAGCAAACCCAACAAGGAAGACAGACTCATCAAAAAGAGAGTCTGACAATAAACAAAAGAAAACACATATATAATATCGGGAAAGACTTTCAGAGGTGGAGAAAATGTGGCTTATAATTTAGCCTTCCGTTAACAAGAACCAAAGAGTCACGGCTGCAGCTTCAAGTTCATATTTAGCTAGCAGCTAGCTAAAGCCTCACATTACAGTGTGTCATCTCAACGGATTCTACCGGCTCACATGTTTGCAACGACACAGGACGATTATTCTCATGGAACTGCTGCTGTATAATGGTAACGGGATCACAGTCACGATTGGGATGATTGAAATGAATGACTGTTGCGACAAAGTGTTTTAAGTTCTAGCATTTTATTATTATTATTATTATTATTACTTTTTTGTCTGTTCCAGAAAACTGCGTACCCTAGTTTTAATGCCGTGTTCATGCGACAGTTAAACACAACATGAGTCGCCAGTGAAGCGTTGTTGAAGCGCTCATTAGCATAGTTACATCGCCATGGGCTTGTGTGTGTCTGCTTCCTGCCACAAAGCATCTCAACTGAACGTCACCTAATTGGACCTGTAATTGGACATAAAGTATCTGTGCTTCTGAAAAAAGTCTAAGCCCCATTTGAGGGGCAAGCTCAACTTTTGCTTGTAACACTAATGTCGGGCGTCACTTTGTAGCTTCATGTCTCTGGCTTTCATTGAAAATGAACTGCAGTCTGTCAAAGTGTCGCCCGTAACATGAACGCAGCATAAGTTGCTGAAGAAAACAGGACAGCAACAAGTTGTCCCAGAGACTGTCTTGGACAAAAAAAGAAAATATACAGTTCAAAACTAACTTACTGGAACTACTTTTTTCCCCAAAGGAAAGATTAGTTGATTATTCACAATCAAATTGGGTGAACTAACCTTCATATTTTCAATGTCTTTTTTTTTGTTTATTACAAGCTGTGATTTACTACAGATTTTACAAATTATACTGTGCTATAGAGACAGCAGTAGAAAAACCATAGTTTTTGAGAGCCAAAAGTGGGTCGCAGGTCCATTTTGAATGGACCACAAGATACATTAAAAGATACAGTAAATTTCCAGCACAGAGTTTTTGTTTTGAAGTCCTGTTTCATGATATAGAGTGAGTGATTTACGGGCAGCTACTTGACAGAGACAGCAAACTTGACAGCAACTTGTTAATCAGAATCAGAATCAGAAATACTTTATGGATCCCTGAGGGGATATTGTGAAACAAGTACAAAGACAGCTTAAAGTTGGTCATCAGGAGCACCTACAACAGGCTGCATGCACGGTCAGCACGTGCATTAAACTGTGTGGACCTTGAGCTAACGACTAAGGAGAAATCTGGACTCTGTGGCTGGACCAGTTGGGAACCACTGATCTAAAATATATACTGATGCATGGGTGTGAATACGTTCTCCAGGATGACACCAAAGCTGGGATCAGACCAATAATAGTCTGATCTGACACATGTGGAGCGTAGGGAATAAAGTGAGAACTGGGCATGATAACTGTTTAATCTGTGTAGCGTGTGTTAGTGAAAGACAACTGCTTCTGCTTTTGGAGCACAGACAGTCCAGCATGTTTGAGTTTTCTTTCACACATTGATCTCTTGTGTGATTCATGCAGGTTGTGAAAGACTGTTAGGTATGAGTGGTGGGGGTCTAACGTGTTTAAAGCTCCATGACACATAATCTGACACAGTGACCATCTCTACAAACATTTACATCAAATAAGCTGTTTGCACCCTGATCCCTTGTCCTTCCTCACCTATATCACAGCTCTCTCCGGTGTATCCCTGCTCACAGATGCAGCGCTCTCCGTCCTCCATCATCTGACACTGGCCGTGCAAACACTGCAGACCCTGGCACAACCCCGCCGGCTCCTCCTGCAGGTTACACAACGCACCACGGTATCCTTCCACACAGTCGCAGCGGTAAGTCTGTGTGTCCAGTGCCACACACGCACCCTTCACACACCTGGATTAATGAATGCAATGAAGAAGATGAGGAGAAAACACTTGACATGAAGGACAAATCAACAGAAACACAACATTAACAGGAATCTATATATTTGTCACATTAACACTTTTGAATTCATGTCATGAGGAATGGCATTTGTTAAGTGGAGGTAAAGTGCATGATTTAAATGCCAAGAAAATCAACACTCACTTGCTTCCTTCACACGGGTTGACACCAGTTGCAGTGGTGACAACATCGGCTCCAGTAAGGCCTCCTGTTATTGGCTGGTCACAATGTTGTCCCGTCCAACCGGGCTGGCAGTGACACTGGGGACCCTGAAAACACAACATGTTTATTACTTTATCTTCTTTATCCATTATCAGTGAAAAGAAAAATCTTAATAAATGTCTGAACCTGAAAAACTGTGTGCAAAAAAAATACATTAAACATCATTAACCTTCTCCTCCTCTGCCTCCTTTATTCTGTGTCCCTCAAAGTTTTCCTTTTGCAACAACGTTTTTAAGAGAATAGAGAGCTCTTTAAATACTGAAATGCCATGTTTGTTTGCTACGACATGCCAAATGAAATAAAATAACATTCAAGTGATCTTCACCTCAGGAAAATTCCTGATACATTATAAATTATGAAAAAGAGCATCTTATCATCCATTTCATCTGGAGTACAGCATGACGTCACACACCCTCTCTCTGTGTTGATCTCCAGCTCATTGTTTACAAGCTGGTCCGGCTGCGCGTTCATGTACGTTCATGTGAATCGCCGCCTCCTCCCTCCTCTCGGAGCCCTTGGCCCTCCCTCCCTATAAAAGGCTACAGCCAGTGAGCAATGGCAGCACCTATTTTCGAAGCGAAATGGCGGAGAGCGGAACGAAACGTCCACCTGAAAACGACCAGGATCTGATATAACCTCTAAAGAAACAACGGTAGTTGGCGAAGAAGTTGTCGGATAAAGAAAGGGACAGAACTCGGATTAACATTGGCCTTGCATTTCCAAGGTGGAGAGCACTGCGAGAGCTAAAGGGGCTACAATCTGACTCGGAGCTAGCTCTTCTTCTCCTGGACAGGTACAACATAAAGTCAAATGTCTGTTTTAATTAGTGTAACAGTAACGTTAGGCACATGTCGCTATGTCAATTCAATTAAATTTAATGTTACAATCGTAGCATGGGTTAATGTCCGGAGCTTGAGTTATTAGCGGCTCGGTCCCAGCAATGGGTCAGGCGTTACGGTTGTGTTAGGTGAGTAGCCCGGCAGCCCAGCTAACATTTGCAATTAGCACTGTAAAATGTAGCCCGGCTAAAACATCGCTCTCACTCACGGAGAAGAGTAGGAACATTAGCGTTAGCTCCCGGTGTTAGCACTAGCCGGGATCCGGCGATGGCTCTAGCTGAGTCGGCTGCCACCGGCTACTGGAGTAACTTACAGCTATGGAGCGCTTCTACCAGCTCTTCTAGTCACTGAGCCTCGCCTCCATCTCAGCAAATATATTACATTTATTACAGGTACCATCATCATTGAAGTAGGCAGGGGAATAGCTAAACACAGCAGAGACTGAGAGTGAGTGAAAGACATCGCTAACTGCTAAACTAAGTTTAGACGAGGCGAGTGGGGGGTGGCGGTGGAGAGCAGAGGTAGAGGGAGGTGTGGCTCATGACACACTTTGTTTTGGTCTACAGGCAGTGCACATCAGCAAACCTAGCGGTGAAACAATTTTTGGCCCTTTTAGATAAACAGGACATTAATAAAAGTACAGATTTTGATGTCGAGGTTGAGTTCAGGGACAATCTACACAAGAACAAAATTCTCAAATTCTTAAAATATATGTATTTTTTCTTATTAATGCACGATTAGTCTTTGATTTAACTTTTATGTTACTCTAGTGTTTGTAAGGCTTATCACTGTTGACACATGCTGTTTTGTGTTGGCTGTGTGTCTCCTACCTGTGCAGCGTTGGGCTGGCAGATCCCGTGCAGACAGTAGAGCTTGCGGCAGGGCTGACAGCCCGGCACCACCCCTGGCTTCATGTGGCTGCGGGTGAAGTCCTGCAGCTCATGGTTGATGTAGAGGTTCCTGATGCAGCCGTGAAAACTGGACATGTTGAGGGTCTGGGAGGAGAGACCCAGAGAGGCGTCCATCACCTCCTCGGGCATACCTGGGGAGACAGGCGGTCAGATGTCAGCTTGAAAATTCCATAAAGTGGTCCATGAATAGTTTTTGTGTGCTTTTGAGTGCTTGTCTGCTCTTACCTCCTACGTACAGAGGTGCATCCCCTGTCACCGGCTGGCTCCGGCCCTGACTGTCCAGAGTTGTCGGCTCTCCTCCGTCCACAGACAGGTTCACCATTCGATTAAAGGTCACCAGCTCCACCGTGTGAAACTGCCCATCATTCACTGTCTCAGTGCTGTATGTAGAGGGTGTACAACACACTTTCCATATCAGATTTACAATGTAGGAACGAAGAATGATAAAGAGAGAGCACATGGATACTGTATCCTTTTCTGGGATTACATTTTATTGGTGAAATTGGATAAAATCACCGTCCAAATATCATTGCAGGGTCAATATTCACTAGGGTTAAGGCTGGTTAAGGGCCTGTCCCATTTCTACCCCTTAAATCTTCCACTTGGTATTGAGTGCCCTCATTTGCCAGATAACCCTTGATGAGGGAAGCGAGGGTAGAGATCCTTCCCTAAGAAATGGGACACCGCTTCATGCAAATCGGCGTGGCCGACGTGTAGGCATACGTCACGCATAGAGGTGACGCAATGAAAATGCTGGCTCCAGCGCTTGTGTTGTGGCGTGTGCTATGTTTATTCCTCTCCATCTGATGAATCAACGGAGAAGAAATGCTGAAAACAGGAGGCGCCTACAACGTCTTCTAGTTCTGATCGATTTTGTTCGGGTAAGTGTTCAACCGAGTTGCTGATGAGTTTACGCTAGTCCACTAGCCTACATTCCGATCGTTCAGTACAAATTGTTTTCCAAAACTTGCCGAAGTTGCTGACTTCGCAGGGTGTTCTGGGAAATTTCATCTTCCACTTCGTTGAAAGTGTGGGTTGGGGCTCCTTTGGAATCCAGGGCGGGTTTTAAGTGTTGGAAACCACTTCCACTACCTCAATTCTGTTTTGAGACACCACTAGCCTAAACGTGAATACGCACAACCAAGTGTAAGTGGGTATTTCTAGGGGAAGTGTGGGTATTGGGCAGGCCCTAAGGCCCAGGAAATGTAGGGAATGGGGGTTATTTTGTCTCGCTTCACCCTAACAAATCAGTGGCAATCAGTCAGAACCTGTTTAGCCAACACAGACACAGTGTGGTAGTAATTTGGAGCGGTTTAGGTTTTTAACTGAAAAATACTTGTACAGCTGTGTCAATATTATCCACGCTGGATGCACTTTTGTGTTTATTTTTCTGTCACTACTTTTCATGATGGTAGCTGGATATATCCCCTTTCCACCAAACATTTGCACCTAAATGCAGGTTTTTTTTTAATGCAAGAAAACCTGCGAAAAGTAGGCGATAAACTCCTTTCTCATTGCCAGTAGATCATAGCTCTGCAGTAAATGACTGTGCCACATTTGATGTCATGAACACACTGAAAAACAGGTTAGTAAACAGTAGAGAGCAGTACAGAGGCCAGGGAAAATGATTCGACTCTCTTTAAAACTCACTGCTGACTAATTTGGACAAAAGTTCGAGCGCAGCTTGGAGGGAGAAGGGGTGAAAGTTACTGTGTCCAGCTGGGTGTCATATTTCCATCACTACCAACCCGAGCCGAATAGAGCTGTAGCTGATAAATACCCATGACTGCTGCAGAGTCATTTGTCTTGGAAATATACGTATGCCGACTGTAACCTTTCCCATTAAATACAAAAGCCAGATATTAGTGGGTGTTTTTTTTATCCAGCAAGCTATGCAGGAAGATGGCATTGACATTTTAAATCCTGGCTATTAAGATCTGATGGTTGATTATTTTACTAAATCAGTGTTAATGGGCACATCCACAGCAGCATCAAACCTTTATGAATCCCTGAACAGGTAGAAGTTCTGAACCAGGTCTGTTCTGGCCTGTGTCACATTCTAAATGGGCACTTTCTAAGCTAACCTGTTTGATTCTGCTAAAATAAAGTCAGGTGTGTATGCCTGGTTAGTACAGTTTGTTTGGTCTGATGTGACAGCTGCTGATTAGCCCTGGTGCGGACCAAACAACCAAACAGAAACTATGTGAAGAGTCTCGGTTCGCTTCTGGTGCAGTTTGTTTGCGGTGTGAAAGCCAACAAACCAACCAAAGAATTTTCCCGATAGCAGACACGTGATTTGAGTATGATTTTGTCCAGGAAGCAATCTTATAATTGATCTACATATATATATATATATATATATATATATATATATGTATATATCTCCTATTTAAATCAGTTGGTAACCATGGTAACACATATGCACATCAATGCCGGTATTTTCCCAGATGAACAGGTCAAAAGCTGTTAACGAGTCCATGTACTATGTCAGTTCATTGAATCCATTAAAAAAAGTGTGTGACAGCGATTCCAATAAACCTCGAATCATTACTTTCTCTACCTGTTAGCTCATCAGTCATTTCTTCTTTGTGATACTAAAGAATATAAATAAACATCAGAAGTGTTAAAGTGCTGCAAAAACTTCTGTCTGTCACCAGAATTCCATTTCCCTGCGCGGGTCCTGATGATGCAGGATTAAAATTGCCAAAACTGTCCAATCATGGTGTTATCTGTTTGTCTTTATAACTTCATGTTTACTCCTCTTGGTTTGTTTACAAAAAGTCAGTGTGAACAGGAGCTGGACCAGATCTGAAATGCCACAATATGTAATTTTATTTCCCACTTGATTTGGACTAAAGTGAAAAGAAAATGAAAGAACCTTAAAACGGCCTTTTATAACTATTCGGACTGATGAATTCCTCTTTTTCAAATCTCAAGTTCTCGGTTTTTCTCAGCTCTCTTCATTTTTTCTCTTTTCAAATGAGTTGCCATGCTCTCAATCTCCTCCTCTCTGCAGGTGCTTATCACACAAATAGCCTCAGACTGTGTGTGTGTGTGTGTGTGTGTGTGTGTGTGTGTGTGTGTGTGTGTGTGTGTGTGTGTGTGTGTGTGTATCAGGCTGACGGCTAGCCGCGCCTCCTCCTCCTTAACAGTGAACCATCCAAACATTTAAGCACTCGACACCTGATCAAGTGGACACTCAGCTTCGAGTGTTCTCTGGCTGCATCTGCAGTTTAACCAGAATACCCACACTGCCCGTGTCCACATTCCCAAACACTGCAGGACTCGCTCCGAGCAACAACACACATCACGCACTAACATGCTCTGAGCGCCGTTGCTGGGCTACAGTGAGCCAAGAGGCTGCCGAGGGCCTGATGGGAGTCCGGCAGATTGCTCGGCTCGACGAACACTCAGCCTTCAAAATCTGACGAGGAGAACACGCTAATCAACCTGCACTGTAGGTGCTGGCTGGAGTAACGAGGTTAAGTGTGATGTTAGACACGTTGAGCTGGTCAGGTTCGGCAGATGGAGGTTGTGACCCTCGCACAGAAAAAAAGCAGTATAATTCCACTGTAACTATTTATTTCCCACTTAGTTTCAACTGATGGGGCTTTTGTCAAGGACCTGCCCCTTCTCACCAACATTCTGAGCTGTGCTTGTTACAAGAAAACACAGTTTCTATAAAACTGCTCACTGAGGTTTCACAAAATCAGAGAATACGTTTCAAATGATCTGCTCCTTTTAGAAAATAAGTTAATGTTTTATACTAGAAAATAAAAACAAAAATAAGGACCGCGGCCACTGACACAGACTCTCTCAGGTTAACCTGCAGCCTAAAAACAATAAATTAAAAACAAAGAAGAGGTGATAGCTGACCTTCTGTAAAATATATATATATATATATATATATATATAGAAATTAGCAAATTTGTCTATATTTGACATTTTCAGTGGTGGAATGTACCGAGGTATATTTATTCAAGCACTGTACTGTAGTATAAATTTGAGGTACTTAAGTAGTTTTTATTCCATCATACTTTATATTTCAGAGGGACATATTGTACTTGTTACTGCAGTATATAATTATCTGTCAGCGATAGTTACTTTTCACTGTAATGCACTGTTAAAGATTACACTACCAAATAGTACTGTATATAAAATAAGAGCTGAAATGATTAATTGATCAACAAAATGAACTCTCTAAATTACAGTAAAAAAATTATAAAAAATAACATTTTGAGGTTTGACTCAGACAAATTGAGGAGTTGTACAATTAATGAAACACAAGCACATACAGTGGTGTAAAATACGACTACTCAACATATTTGTAAATACTTTGAAACCTGGAACGACATCACTTTTCTTGTGCTGCTGTCAGACGCCTTTCATGAGTATTTAAACCTTTGATCCCTGAGAATATTGGTGTGATTTCTTTCAACAACATGGGCAAAAAGGCAATGAGCAACTTGGTGAGAAATGTCCCACAAATTGAAAAAAATAAAAAAAATAAAATAGATTTAGAAAAATATTGAAAAAAAAAAAAATTTAGGGAAAAAGAAAAAACTATGGGAAAACCATATTTATAATTATTATTATCACATTTAGAAATGATGTTACAGAATTCTTATAATTTTAAGCACTCTTTCTCTAACTTGATTCCGCTTCTTTTTTTAAAAAAAAATAAATTTATTGTTTTTAATTTTTCTAAAAATAATTTCTTGCTCATTTTGGGGGGTAATTTCTTCTTTCGTTGCTCATTGCCTTCTTCCTGTGTTTTTACAAGAAATCAAGCTGATTTGCTCAGGTTTCAAGGGGTTAATTCGAAGAAGAAGGAAGAACTAATGTTTTTCGGCTTGTTAAAATTCACCCTGCTTTTCAAACAGCTCCTATTTTAAAGGTGTAATGTGTAATGTCTGACCACATGCTCTGAAGAACTAGGGGGCTGCAATACACTGGTCTACGACTGGGTCCATTATTAAAACAAACAAACAAAAAAGGCAACTAACAGCAGGGTGAGAATACGCACAGTTTGACCAGTCAAAAATCACTGCTATTGTAAAATCTTAACGTTATAGCTTCGCTTAGCTTTAGCAAAACCATAATAGCAAGAAAATAGCTCCACTTAAACCATATATCAGCGCCATTTTAAATGTTTTTGGTTTGTGTTGACAAACACATTATGCAATATCTATTCTATTAACAGCATAAGTAACTTTCTGTCGCATGGCTTGTGTGTTAGTGAATATGACCATACTTAATGACTATTGTGTTTGATCTAGTTTTACTTACTATTGCTGCTCTGCATGTCTGAATGTAATGCTAATCTGTGTGTTGGTGCTTTGTGTCGTTTGCATGTCTGTTTGTTGTTGTTGTTGTTGTGTCATTGTATTGCACTGATGCTCTGCTGTGCTTGTTGCTTTGCCTTAATTCTGTTCTATCCTGACCATTTCTTATTGCTGTAGATAATTCTGTCTTTATGCCTTTATGCTGTCTTTGTCCTGTGAATTTTATCATTTCATTGGTTTCAAACATCTTGCCAAAGGACTGCAGTTGAAAATTAGCCAGCTGGCTAACACTGGCACATTTACAGGAATGTTGATTAATGTGCGTTGTTCTTATAAAGAAAAATAAAGTTAAATAAAGCAAAGTAAAGTTCAGCATCAAACGTGCCTGTGGATATTCTCATTCATCCAGGTCATAGTTATCTCAAGGCAATTGAATCGAACGCATCTCATTCATCCAGGTCATAGTTATCTCAAGGCAATTGAATCGAACGCAACTGGACTTGGTTCAGCATCAAACCTTTTCTCTTGGGTCGCCAACAGCTGTCTCAAGCAGTGGAAAGTCACATCAACAATAACTTGTTTTGCTTCTTTTTGTATGATTTCCTGTCTTTGCCAGTGAACGTGGTCACATCTTTTGCGTTACAGAAAGTTATGCATTTTAAAACTTTAGATGTAGCCTTTGTGTTTACTGTGCCTCTACGTCTCTATCCTCTCATGTTGGACTGAGGGCTGACTGGATGCTACAGTCATAGGTGTCATTTAGGTATGGCAAGGTATGGCAGCTGCAAGTGATCAGATATGATATGTTAGATAGTCCGAGGCACACTGGCTGGTTGTTTTCATTGTATTGCACTTAAATAGGTCAATAATATGCTCATCAGTGAATACGAGTGTTAGTGAATCAAATTGTTCGCCACTTCGCTCCTCCGCGAGTTATGAGTTATGTGAGTTATCTGTGTGTTGTAAAAGCATTTTGCTCTGCTGCTGTAGACAGCCTGTCTAAATGATGTCTTGAAGCCTGTCTGATTGTATGTGGGGTTTTTTCTTCATGTCGGCATGTTAAGCTTGTATTTTCGGTCTCTGGAGACACTCCAATAAATTCGCCTATACAGTATTGTACCAAATTGGCCTTTGTTTTACTGTGTTTCATACACCGGACCCCTTGGTTATCTTCTAGAAATGAGCTTGTAATTAATTTATTTTCTTTATTTTCTGTGAAGTTAAACACATGACTAATGATAATTAAACGTCCGCTCGCTGTCCGTGGTGCTGAAATATGCGCCGAAATAGGTCCGATGTTTTCACTGCTCTCACCAAGTCGTGCATTACATGCAGACATGAGGTATTATGAATGTGAGAAACAGCTTCATGTCCTTTGAAACAGTTTTCAATAGCATAGTATGTACTTCTGACAGGTCAAAGACCAAAGTGAAGTTTTATATAAGTTCATATTTTTGAAACTCCATCATCAGTAGCTCTGTGACGTCATGTCATATTGCCATACCTTAGCTTTTGCTGAAACGACGCCCCTGGCTACAGTGACTCACTGGCAACTCTCGAGGTACAAGTGGTACTACAAGACAGAGAGGGCTGGGGCTTGCTGGTTAGTGTGCCAATTTCAGTAGATATCTCTGCATCTTAATCTTATTACACAGATGTCTTTGACATAATGCCAACATCGTTATTTTTCACAGTCAGTTGATTTTTGTTCATTTTTTGAAAGTTTTAAACTAAAATTCTGGACATAACTTACAGATTGCACCTTTAACCAGTTTTCATACAGGATGGAACTGAGTTGGATCCTTGTAACAACATATATTGTGCTTCTCTGTGTGTGTGTGTGTGTGTGTGTGTGTGTGTGTGTGTGTGTGTGTGTGTGTGTGTGTGTGTGTGTGTGTGCATCTACCTGTAGATAGCAGTAGCAGGCTGGTTCCCAGGATCATATGTGACCCTCACATGACCCTGATGGAGCTCCACAGCGATTGGCTCGTTGTCTCCGTTATAGAGCAAGACACCATTTTCCTCTGCTGTTGACACCTGAAACACACACACACACACACACATAAAGAAAGACACATCGATCAGAGTTTGTGTGTGTGTGTTAGTCTGCTACTGCTGATATTCGATTTCTATCATTCTACAGTGTGACGTCCTCACCTGCAGTGTGATGTTGGCCTGAGGCCAGTTCTTGACGTCTTGCAGCTGAACATAAGAATCCCTGTCGACAAAGTTGACACTGACCAGCTTCTCACAGCTCTGACCCTCGAAGCCCGGCAGACACTGACAGATCGCAGTTCCTGTCTTCTCCACACAGGGGGCGCCGTTCTGACACTGGGTCAGCTGGCAGAGAGACGGGGGAGGTAGGGCCACTTCACAAAACTCACCACTGTGGGGAAAGGAAGATGACAGAGAGCTTTATCCACTGATACTTACAGAGAGTTTATAATCTGTACACATCAGTGGGTGGATCTGACTGGGGTTACTCTTTGATGTAGAAGGTTAATTCATAACTATCGGTAGAAGCATACATATTCCAACATCCTTTTTAGGCGTGCAAACTTTGATAATATTCCACTAGAGGGTTTCAAACATGCATATTAGTTAAAAATAAGGATCAGTCATTTGATTTACATGACAAAAGTTATAATAAACGTCTGATTTTTAATTGTTATTTGATGATTTTGTGTAACTTTTGATGCTCTGCCCAGCACATTGCATGGAAACACACATGCAGATTGGGGGAAAACATAATTTTAAATCAAGTTTCCTGAAATCTTAACATAAGACCGGAAACTGCTTCTAATTTCCAGTATTTTCCAAAACCCCAGTCTATCTACAGTGTCGCCTGTGTTCCCAGTATTCCCAGTTTCCCAAGTGTTCCCAGTACCTGTATCCCTGTGGACAGACGCAGCTGTAGCCGTCCAGATGGTCGACACACTGAGCTCCATTCTGACAGCGATGGTCCACACATTCATTATAATCTATACCGCAGTCCGGCCCCACCCAGCCTGGGATACACACACACCTAGAACACACACATATACACAAACACACACACACATACTACATGACACATGTTGTAGGATTTTGGGGAGTCAACACAGACTTCAGCAATTATCATTAACCTTTGTATATGTTTGTCTGTGTGTGTCTATATTTTTAATCTCATCTGGGATCTGAAACTTTGCTGAGCCTGGCAGTGATAAAGTGTGTGTGTGTGTGTGTGTGTTGTCACCTGGGGCCGGTAGGAGTGCTGATGCAGGTGGACTGATGCTGACAGGGGTTTCTACCTGGAGAGCACACATCCTCCTCCTCCTCACAAAACAGACCTGAGAGCGAGAGGAGAGGAAGAGGAATCATGTAACAGTCCGAACATTCAGAGCAGATCATTTCTCCTCTCAGCATGTCAGAGCGGATCAATTATGTTGTCTATAAAATGCTTTATCATTATTGTTTCCTGATGAAAATCACTGAGTGGAAGGAGAGGAGGTGAAGTGCCAGTCGATGCCGCTGTCACACCTGTGTAGTTTGGCGGACACAAGCAGGTGTAGTTGCCCACTCCGTCCACACAGGTGGCGTCGTTCTCACACCCGTGGTCCTGACAGTCGTCCACGTTCACCTCGCAGAAAGTACCGTGGAAACCAAATGCACATGCACAGCTAAACAAACACAAACAAAGAAATAAACCGTAACATTCGTGGGCTGTAAGATATGCAGAAATACTCATGTGTAGTGTCACTCATGACATCACAACATGCAAATTCATTAGCTAATAACCATCTTATTAGCACTTCATGTTGTCAAGTGTTGTCTGACAGCAGTGTCGGCCCAGAGCAGCTTGTTCGAAAGGTGATGCTGTCGTGTTTGTTTCAACTCATTAAACATTTTCTCCATTAAAAACCTGTTAGAAACTCGTGCATTTTTAAATTCCCACCTGGACATGTTGAACTCACCTAGCTTTTTTTTTTGGTTCTGGATGTAGCAGACATGCCTAACAGTGCTTCAGAATAAAGTATATATAGAATATATATATAACCTATTTATGCAAATCAATCAATTGGCAACCATGGTAACACATATGCACATCAAGGTAAAAAAAAATCCCATAGCGTTGCAACCCTAAATAGCCGCATTAGCTAATGTAATGTTAACCGGTATAGCTATGCTTTATTAAGACCGAGCAATGCAAAGAATACTAAACAATAAAATGGCTCACCGACTTCTGTGTTTTCCAAGAAGCTGGAGCAACAATAGGGTGTAAAGTGGATATGACGCTCAAATAAAAAACACAGTTACCTTGAATAAAATTACAGATTTCTCTGGGTTTGAACATTGCTGGAGACACTCGGGGTAATGTAAGTAAGCAACTTAAGAATAAAGATAACGTAGGTCTAGTTGTTTTTAGATGTTTTAATGAAGAGATGTTACATGTTATACCGTTACTAAGCACTGTTGGAGAGATTGAAGATTTTTGTTGCAATGACTGCTTCACTGTAACTGTTGTGAATATGACAATAAAGAATCATTCGTACAGCCACTTTGCTAACATGGCTAAAATAATTTCAGAGATAAAAAATAAAACTGGTGAAAACAGAGAAAATCAGATTCATAGGACAGTGCGTCTGCTGTTTTTTTGTTAAGTGTGTCTATTGTTTTCTTGCATCCCCCAGTCTACATAAGTTTTGAGTCTTGTTACCTGAACCCTCTGGTCTGTTCATCACTGATGCAGATCCCTCCGTTGGTGCAGGGATTACTGACACAAGCGTCGACTGGAGTCTCACAGTGTTTACCCTGAAATATCACACACAAACATTAAATAAAGAGCTTTTTTTTTAACATCAGAGCAGGTCAGCTGAGTAATTTGATGGGATTATTATCAGAGACAGATGTGGGCTCAAAATAATCACTGACAACACACGAACACACAGAAAACATTGGATCAGTGGTTTTAAAACGTTCAGCTCCGGGTTTTTAAATGGATTGTTTTGTGTCTACGGGGGGAAACATTTTGATTAGATGTCACAAGGTGACAGTAAACACACTCATGAGCCTGTTGGCAGCATGCCACACACTCATACAACACAAACACAAACACACAGTGTGGTACCGTGAAGCCAGACTTGCAGGTACAGGTATACAGCTCTGTGTGGTGGACTTGACAAACGCCCTGGTTCTGGCAGGGAGACGCCACACATGGGCTGCATTTGGCCTGAACAGATGCCTCGACTGGACCTGACAACACACAGACACACACACGGGATCAGCAGACGATATAATGGGCTCAATATATGGAAGGCAACAGAAAATTGTGTGTTAGATAGATCACACCTGGTGGCTGAATACAGACAATAAATCTCACCATTCATCATGTTCTTTTCATCACTTTGTATGGCTTGAAAGATATTAATCTATATTTATGTTCAGACATGACTTCTGTTTGGATTCAGAGATGATGTTTGGTTGTAAAAGGCCTGGTGTGTGTGACTGGTGAATCCTATCTAACCATTTAAAGTCATACAATAACACAAATAAACTGATTGAGGCAGTGGTAGACCAGCAACTCCCGTGTTCAGTGAGGTAAAATTACCGGTTTGAGTCTGGCTTTGAAGAGAGCATAAATTCAGTTTGGTTTCTTACTGTGTGTTTGGTAAGTACAGAACATACAAGTGGATAAATGAGACTTGGATTAAACTGCACAAGCTGTGTGAGAGTGTGTATTCTTCTTCATATTGTATTGTTTTTGGATTCTTTGTTTAGCGTGGAGGCATGCGAGAACATGTTTCTTAAAGAATTCATCATAAGCGATGAAGAAATGATCATTTTGGAGGTTACGTATTCCCTTAATGTTTCCTGAACTCCACACCCGAGCTTGTCTGCGTGTGTCATTTACTGTTGTCTCTTTTCACACGATTTAATATTAACTACAAAATAACAGTTTTGTGTATCTTTACTGAGTTATGTACAACATCTCTCAGCTGTTCTACTGCACAGGATGTCAAAGGTGTTAAGTGACCGCCGACATCGTTGTAGGTGTTGCATGTTGTATCATCATTAGGTTATGTAAACTATGTTATGAGATAAGATATACACCAACCAGCCAAAACATTAAAACCACTGGCAGGTGAAGTGAATAACATTGATCATCTTGTTACAACGCAATGCTCTGCTAGGAAACCTTTGGTTCTGGCATTCGTGTGGACGCCACTTGACGCAGTCCACCCATCAAAACACTGTTGGGGACCAAGTACACCTCCATATGGTAAGTGGCAGTGCCCCCCTCAGCAGGACAATGCATCATATCACACCACAAAAACTGCTCAGGAAAGGCCCGAGGAATGTGACAAAGAGCTAAAGGAATTAATCTGGCCATAAAATTCTCCAGATCCCAATCTGATTGAGCAGCTGTAGGACGTGCTGGTACACCACCTTGCCAGGACCAAAGGTTTACAAGCAGAACATTGCATTGTAATGAGATGATCAATGTTATTCACTTCACCTGTCGATGGTTTTATCCATAATGAATGTCCTCATGTGGCATTTATGACCTTGTAAGTGGAAATTTCCTGAAAGCTGTGAGTTCACGAGTTATGACATGTTTGCTGACATTTTTTGAAATGGTGGAGGTCACGGAAGTTAATTTTTCGGTGGATGGTAAGTTGATTTGTAAGTTAATAGTATAATTTTAGTCGTATAAAGTGTTTATACCAAATCTTATCTCATGTCTTTCTCTGTCATTATATGCCTTTGCATTTCCTGCATTACCATAGCTTGCTAAATATTTAGCCCTGTTGGCTTCTAGACGCAGACAATAGCGTCCATGTTTCCGTTGCTTAGAAGTGCGGTTCTCACGACTTGAACGCCAAACATATCATGTATACAACTCCCTTTTTTGTAACCATGAGCTCATGATTTCTATTTGAAGGCTACTGTCGGGAGTTCCACAGAAAATAAATCAGACATGCTACGTAATACAAACATCTCAACAACACATAGCTTCATTACTTATCTGTATTGTGTTAAACTCTTATGTGAACCTTAAATATGGCTGTTATTTCCCTGCTGTTGGCTGTGTTGACTTGTTAAAGTCAATAAAAAAGCTTAAATATACCTGTTATTGTTCATATGAACATGCACCCGCCTGAAATTTAACACAACTGATTGCAGCCTGTAAATTTACTGTAAATGAGCAGAAAGGAGGCGACATCGCTAACCATGTGTCAAAGCCACATTCAGTGAATTAAGACGCACTCATAATTTGTTTTGTGTTCTTGCATTGAAACAAAACAAAAAAGCTCCATGCGAGATGTGGGGGAACGTTAATTACAGCAAACTATTCACAATTCATTTAACAGTGCAGTATTTTGAAATACATCAATTAGCGCCTGTAATAATGCACACAGGATCTGATCACACCATCACTAATGGAAAGTTCACACTGTCTTCACACTATGGAGAGGGTGGGATCAAACCTCTGCTGTTACGTTTAAACGGAAGTTAAAATCCAGATTGTGTGTTCTCAGCTGTTAAAATTATGCACCTCTGAACCTCTTCATCTTTTATTATTTTACAACTTGAAGTCACTGTAGATTAATTAAGCTTTTCACTCAACAAAGAAAGACTGTAGAAAGCAAATCCCCACTCACAAATGAATAAAACACAACACTGAATAAAAGATCACACAGATAAATCACCACTGCTGCAGACAACTGTCTCAGAAGTCACACGACATGTTAAATGAAGATTACAACCTGACAGATGAAACGGCACGAGCAATATTATAGGCCAATAATGGCTTATAATACATATGATAGAAAACTGTTTGTAGAGCACTTTCTTAACAAAGTGCTTCACAGAAAAAGTAAAACTTTGAGTTTATAAAAACAAACAATATCACAGGACATTAAACGTCTAGTTAAACTCACAGGAAAATATAACATTGCAGGAATGGAAAGGTAGAACCGGAAAAAAAAATAACATTAAGAGTGCATGAAGGTGTTTTTTAAAGAATGTTTTAAGAAGGGATTTAAAAGACGTAAGAGATGTAATCTGTCTTAATCTCAGTGGGTGTTCCACAGTCTGGGAGCTCTAATTGCAGAGACCCGGTCACCTTTTGTCTGGGAATACATTTTGGAGCAAAGCTATTAGTGCTTTAAACGTAATTACTAGAATTTAAAGCAGAGGTGGGATGTGTTCATATTTCTAGGTTCCAGTTATGACAGCAGTGTCGGTCGAGGGAACTGATGACTGATACCTGAGTAAAGTGCAGAGTAGAAGCTCAGCCGAGAAGGAAAAGGAGCAAACTATTTTATGCAAATTATCAGGAGAAAAGAATGACCAAGTTTTGACATTTCTTGAGATGAATAAAGCATGACTGGATCGTGTTCTTCTTCATCACCAAAAGAAATCTGTATCAAATAGAAAGATTACGAGCAGTCAGGTTAATGTTTTTTTGTCGAGCAACCTCTTTACGATATTAAGATCATATCCATATCTATGATTCTGAGTCTGGGCCGGGGTTGCCTACACATGCCTGTAAACATGGAGATATCTATGGAGATATTTAAGCTAGCAGCTAACAGTGCTAACAGTGCAAACAGTGCAACAATGGCAGCAGTGTTGAAAGAGCCATCAGTGTTAATCATGGGGGAACTGTAGGGTGGGCACGCAGCTTAAGCCGAGTTCACATTACACAATTTTGACGTCGCAGAGGATCTTGAGAGCCACCTTGGGTTGGAGGTGAGTCGGCAGATAGTCTGCCACGACGAGTCCTCATGTGTGAACAAGCTGGATATCTGGCATGCTAGAAAACTGGAGAAGTGTGACACGACTGACAAAGAGCATCAACCAATGAGAGGCGGGATACGTCCCACATCAGCACGCAAGAAATGTGAGGAGGACAAGCCGCAGGGTTGCCACTTGCCAGGTCTGCTTACTAGCCACGACTTTGGGCTTGTTTCTAAAGTGGAGTTGCTTATTTGGGCTTGCTGTCTAAACGTCATCTTCCTCTATATATATCCGTTTAATAAGTTATTTAAATGCATGATAGTTGCTTCTTTTGGGCTTGTTTCCATAGCCCTGGTTGCTTGTTTCTCTCCCAAGATCTGGCAACACTGACAAGCCGGCAAGCAACAACAACAACAATGGCGGCGTCCACAGGATCACAGGGAGCACGTTGTGTGTCTCCATGTGACTCCATGTGTGTGTGTGAAGAATATCCATGTCTTTATGATGTGTCGTCTCCAAGTTTGGTGACGCCGCAGCGTTATCTGGGGCTCTGTCGGCGAGGGCTCTTGGAGGAATCTTGTGGTGTGCACACACAGGTCGTAACCCAGTTGGTGAGACTCCCGCTGACAGAAACACACGTCGCCAGGTATGAACACTCAAAAGATTATGATAGTCTCCGCAGCGCAAAAGCAGGGTGAAAATCGTGTAATGTGAACTAGGCTTTACAGGACAAAGCTGTCCTGATATCAGCGATAACCACCTTATAAGCACAGTGCAAAGCGACGGCAATTAGCTAGTGAGTAGGACACGCACACAGGACTCACGTGCACTAATATGCACAAGCACCTGGTCCGTCAACCACAACTAAGAACAGAGAAGCTCAGATTACAACTACAACTAGAACTACACCATCTTCACATAGCATATAGTTGTTCGCTGCTACATTAACACGCTGAATGTCATCTAGAGCTCCTCTCAGACTGTTTGGTAGAATTTTCAGATCCAAATACAGTGATCTCTAATTTGTCATTATCATAAAATCAAGGAAGTTATGAGACTAGTTCAGGAGGTAGAGCGGGTCGTCTACTAGTCACAGGCTGGGCACATCTGAGTGACACTTTCGAATGTGCATTAGCATGTACAATGCGTTCCCATTTGCATACCCTACAACTGGTGGAGCAACGCCGACACACACAACTCGCTCACTATCGCTGTTTGCTAACTGCACACCTGAAGACAGGTCTCCCAGCTGACCAACGTACATCAATCAGTTTGTTGTGCTAACCTCAGCACATGTTGCCACTGGCATACAGCTTAAAGTTCCTGTGTGGAATTTGTGCACGCATGACCGTACATATAATCCCTGCCGTCCAGCTCTGGCACCAGGACAGCATCCAATCAAGACAGCCTGATTTTAAGGAGGGGTCAGGAGGAAACAATAGTACTGCTGGATTCTGATGATGACTAAGGATGGAATTTAGCATTTGTGGTAAGTCTGGTGCATTTACATTGATGTTTATTGCATTAATGTTGATTAATGTGCACTGTCCCAATTCAATAAATAAATAAATGAAAGGAAATGAAATGAGGAGGAAAGGGGACACTGTATGTGGGTGGTAGACTGTTAAAGTTCTGACTTGAGTGAACTGCTTTTTGGGTATCTGTATTTTGTTTTTGTGCATTTGTGTGTGTGTGTGTGGTGTGTGAAGGAGAGAGAATTAAAAATGGATAACCATATGTGACTAAAAATCAAATCAATAATTTTATGGGGAAATGCGTATTAGTTTTTTTTTTTAAAGCAAGACAAACATTACACAAAAGTTAGTTACAGTAAAGTGCAATAACAAAATGGTGACTGGTGAAAAATATGGGTGGGTGGTAGAATTTAAAATCAGCCACTTTGGCCGATGGAAGAAAAAGTTAATTTCCAACAATGCTGATAAATAACGAGAATTAATTGTCAGTACAGAAATGACAAATATTTGCTTGAGAAAATTTAGAAACAATGTCACCATTGTGTAGTTTGTTTGCATTTTTTCAGCTGCAAAACTTTCCGCTCAGTTGTTGTTTGTCACATTTCTTTACTGACTAAATTTAAGGACTACCTATCAAGACATTTGTTTTATCTTAAAAAAGAATATCGTCCAATATGCTTTCAGACTATGAAATGTTGATGTAATTATCAGCCTCAAAAATAATCTAAAAAAGTAGAAGCCACAAGTTGTTCTGGACAGCAAATGTAAATGACCAAATCTACCTGAGAGCAGTCTAACAAATCATTTATTTAAAACAATCTAATTCAGCCAGGTAAATCAGGCTCTCTTATCTGTGCGTTTATTGTCTTCATTTCAGTGTAGCCATAGTTCACTTACGTCCAAATGAATGACGATATCATGTCAGCTTCGCCCCCGCTCTGACCTTGCACACATAACAAGCATTGCGCATGATGTTCTTAGTGACTGCACTCTTAAAATAGAGGCCTGTGTATCTACAAGAAAATTAGAATTCAGCTCACACAGCGACAGTAATCTCAAGGAATGTGTGTCTTTGGCAAAATTTGTCTCTCATTAAGGCAACTTTTCTTCTTTAGAGATTTACCTCACAGTTAAATACAGTGTGCACTGAGGTGTCTTCGGCTGTGACAGGTGTGTAGGAGTGAAAGCAGCCAACTCCTGATGAAGGTCACACGGACTAAAAGGCTCCCTTTCATTAATCTATTCATCTATCTATCTCCTCATCTATTAGGAAGCAGCAGTGTGTGGGTGTTTGTTCTCTTAGCTTGTTTTACAAATTAAACGACAGGATCACACAGGGTTTAAATCGCCAATTATCTTTGTTTTCAGCTCAAATCACTTAAAGAACACAGATGATGTTGGCATCATGTGAATGGGTTTACATGTCAGGTCACTTTGATTAAGAAAGCACTTTTAATAAACAAATAAATATCTTTACCGACACCAAAGAATACAAAAATGATCTAAACAAGTGTGAGACATGAAGCTAGTGCAGGATTTTTCTTTCATGTGCAGTTAGTGAGTGTGAGTGTGTGTTCTTATGTTAGGGTGGCTTCCTGCCAGCTTACCCAGACACTGAAACTTGTCGGCGGGAGTGGTGAGCAACAGCTTGCCCTCCATGCCGCGGGGTCCGGCACAGCGGGCGATACCGGGCTCCTTATAGCCGCTCTTCACCCAGTCAGACAGCCAGAGCAGACGGCAGTCACAGTACAGAGGGTTGGCTCCAATCGCTCTGATAGAAGGAAATAAACAAAGAGTCAGCTCTCTGACAGCGCCAAGGCTTCCTGGTGTAGAGAGAAAGGAAAAGGGAAAGGAAGGAAAAATGGTAGGAAGGATGAGGAGGTGAGAAGTGTATTAATTATAGAGGCTGGGAAACAGAAACCAGAGGGAGACGGAAAGAAAGAAAAGTAAAATGAAGAAAGAAAATAAAGAAGAAAGAGAGAAAGGGCAGGACAAAAGGACAGAATGGTGCAAAATAAATAGTAAGGGGGAGATGGAGAGGGAGAGAGGAAATGATATAATGGGAGAAAGAGGGAAAGGAGAAAAGTAAAAGAAGAGATGAGAAAGACGGGATGGTTGGAAAGAGGAAATGTAGGAAAGGCAGATAAAGAAATGGTAGGAGAAAGTAAAGGGAAAGAAAATGATAAATTAAAAAGGTAAAGATGCTGGGGAAAGAAAGGAAATGAAATAAAAAGGAGGAGAAAATGAAGCTGGGTTAAAAAAAAAGAAAGAAAGAAAGAAAGAAAGAAAATTCAACACATCAACAAATCTGCACTAATTTTTAAAGCCACATGGTGGAGCTCTCAGTCCTCACAGCTCGGTTCAGCTACAGACAGTGACACACACACACACACACACACACACACACACACACACACACGATCATGGAGCTAATAATGTTCATTTACACCAGGACAATTGATTCATTTGATAAGATTATCAGAGTAACGTAGGATCAAATATCAGTCATCATGTAATGCTCACACACACACACACACACACACACACACAGAACAAGGTCATATGAGAGAATATTCAGTTCTTCTTGATCGATTTATCTCCGTCAGGAACAAGTGATGAGGATGAAAACACCCACACGTGATGTCATGTTACCACATCTGGATCACCTCCAGTCACACTGGACCTCTGAGTGTAAATGCTAAAACAATGGGAAACCTGTGAAACTCCCGTCCAGTCTATCGCTGACAGACATGTCATCCATGTTGTTCTGTCACAGGACGTAGTGACTTAAAGCCACAGTGAGTAAGAAGTTTAAATATTACTTGTAATTTGTTAAGCTATGGGTGGAGAAAAAGTCAGCCAGCTGCTGGGATAATAAGGCCTTCCTGTCAGAAAGCCCAAAGTAAACTTAACTACACCTAACCAATTACAAATATTTTAAATTATTATATGCTAGTTTATATATTTAAGAGCCAAGGAAAACAGAGAGGAGCGGCAAAAAAACATCAAAAGTCCAAAAAACAGTCCATCTTTGCACCAGAATTAGTTCCACGAGATTATTTTACAGTCTGACTCATTATCCTGACTGGCAGGATTTGATTTCAGAATTGATTTCACGCATCAGAAGACAAAAATAAAAATACTCCCTCCCTCCTCCTGCCCTCAATCACTTCTTCTCCTCCTCCCTTTCTTATTCCTCTTCATCTTCAACCTGCCCTCCAACATCCATCTACCCCTCCTCCCTCCACACTTACTGTAGACTCACATGGGTCATGCTCGACTGAGGATGATTATATTGTATATGCAGACGCACACACACACGCACACACACGGCTCAGATCAATAGACCCATGGGAAACGATGGATCTCTCACTCCAGCTAATTCAATCCACCAAGCAGCCACTTGAAACCACTCACTCTCCGAGAACTGGACTCCATCTGACTGGAGCTATAAAGGCAGGGGGAGGAACACACACACACACACACACACACACACACACACACACACACGCACACGCACACGCACACACACAGACCTCATTCTGTCAGTGAGGGCAGACCCTGCTGTCCGTTACACTCAGCTGCTGCTGTCATTACTCATGTACATGTGTACGTACTACATGTATATTTGAGTGCTTACAGGTGAGACAGAGAGGCCACGTCGCTGAAGATGCCCTGCTGCAGCTCGGAGATGTCGTTGCCATGGAGAGAGCTGAAAGACGGACACAGCGGAGAGTAAAAAACGGTCAAACTGAACAACCCAGAGACCACAATGGCTCCGAGAGGCAGCAACAGGGGAATATTTAAAGACCAAAAACAGATGATGGCTCGAATAAAGCGAGGGGACGACAGTGATGTGGTCTGGTCAGTGACTAGTATAGTGTTTGTGAGTGTGTGTGTGTGTGTGTGTGTGTGTGTGTGTGTGTGTGTGTGTGTGTGTTTGCTCACAGCAGTCTCAGGGAGCGCAGGCCACCCAGTGCCAGAGGAGGGATACAGCGTAGAGAGTTGTAACTGAGGATCCTGCAGGGGGAGAAACAACATAACAATGACAGTTTGACCTCTAAGATACAGTCGGTATTAACACACTGTGCTGCTACTACTGCAACTGCATACAATTGTCACTGCTTGTGCTCAAGCGGCAACTTTAGGGGCTGAAAAATGAAGCAAACATGGAAGTGCTGAAGAGTTCAAAAACAGTGCAGTTTGTTGAACGCCCACTTGAGGCTGGCTCCATTAAGGGGGATTTATACTTGTGCAGCAGACCCTACACTGTAGCCTACACAGGTGGCTAACGCCATTGTGATTCCACCTCACAAGGTTCACTGACAATACTGTCTTGTACTTTATACGTTTGTGTGTCACTCCCCACAGACCTCCGTGTTAAAATGGCAAACTTAACTGCAGAAATAAACATGTTAACAGCCTGGTACAAAAAACAGTTTTGCTCTCTATAAGTAACTTCACTCGTCAAGATGGCCACAGCCAAAATGCCAAAGTTGGGGCTTTAAAGGGCCAGTTTGTAGGATGAAGGGGATATATTTGCAGAAATGGAATATTATATAAAAAGTATGTTTTCTTTAGTTTATAATTACCTGAAAATAAGAATCCCTGTGTTTTTGTTACCTTAAGCCGCATTTCCACCAAACACTTTCAGTATGGTGCCTTTAGAACCAAAAGTAACCCTTTATACATGGCACTTAGACCCTTGTCTTCCACCACAGTGAAAACGGAAGAAAAAAAAGTACTGAACTGAACTGTATCGAACTGTACGGCTTGGTGGAAACACGGCTTTAGAACGAGTTGATTATATACCTACATGGTCCTCGTCTACTGGCATCACCACGTTGCACGGCCATGTTTCTACAATAGCCCAGAAAGGACAAATAAAAATAAAACTCCAGATTTACTGACCAAAGTATGTCCTACTCTGCTACGATAGGTGGAGATATGCCCCCTTTCAGCTTGTTAGTATTGGACCTTTTTCTGGTTGACCTATTACGTCACAGACCAAACAATCGACAAACAAGTTAGCTATGGTTAGCTCACGGCAAACCAGTACCATAGTGGACAACTTTACAGCTCTGTACATTTCGTCTGTCCAGAAATGCACAGCTCTGGATGTAGAGTTCACCATGTTGTTACCGGGTATTTAATGCTATTCGACTTGCAGGTCAAAGCGCTGGGTGGAAACTGTGGAGCATGCTCAGAGCGCCTCGGCCAGTTTAGGTCTGATTGACTGTATACATGCAGGAGGAATTCAGCTCACAATAACTAGGTGTGTTAGTCCGACTTTGAGAAATTTGATTTAGCACAATTTCAGTCAGACCAACATGTTTTCATGTATTTTTAAAGTCCGGTTTTAGCCAAACTAACACAATAAATCGATTTTCATCATATACTGGTATACCTAACTGTACTTTGACTTAATGTTAGTAAGTGTGGCCAAAAGAATTCACAATAGCTATATTGCAATATTTTTAGAAAAAATTAAATTTTAAAAAGAAATAAAAATGCTATGTTACAGTTATCATCAGTTCCAGTGTATTGCGACACTCTACACATGCACATTATTTATTCTATCCTGTTTAAATTACAGTTTATTCATTTGTGTCACAACTGCACACCTAAATATCTTTTCTACTTCTGTGTTTCTTCTTCCTCTTTTGTTTTTTTACATTTTGTTGTAGCATTGATGGAGGGAGCATGAGAATAAAGAAGTTCATTGCCAAAGAATGTTCCCCTGTAATTGCTGTGCATATGATAAATGTAGACGTTAACTCTGGATCTAAGCCCGCTTTATCATAATTTACATCTTGAATTACCTCAATAAAGTGTGATTTATTTTATGGTTTTTGGTCTAACATATACATACCTCTCCTTATGTCAAGGTTCACAGAGAAAGGAAACTGCCCGAAGATTAATTTTGTAATCATTTTTTAAACATGAAGTAAAAGGTTATATCGTAAGTGCAGGATTTAAAGTTGAAAAATGCATTATGTTTCCTCTCTAACTGACTAAATTAAAGTCAAATTCATGTCTATGATGATTAAATTTCTGTAATGAACAAGGTTATGACCCTTGACCTCTGACTGCTATGAATCCCTGTATGTGTCAAAAGAACTGATGAAACTCTTGTCAAAGGTAAATCATTTAAAATGTCTGCTGCCTTCATGTGTTGTTATGATTTCAATTAAAACTCATCTAAATCTGGTAAATTTAGCTTTTTCTGTCTTCAGAACATCAATTAAGGGTAAAAGTCTCCTTTAATATTTGATAAAGGACATTTGTAGGTGTCTGTGTGTGTGTGTGTGTGTGTGTGGACTCACAGAGTGGTGAGCTGGCTCATGTTGGAGAAGGAGTCATCGGAGAGGGAGCTGATTTTATTGTTGCTCAGATCTCTGCAAAGGCAAAGATCATATTATATCAATACACACACACGATACACTGCAAGGGTACCATTAGATACCCAAACCAAACAGGCACACACACACACATACACACACACTAAGATCTCTCTCCATAACATAAACACTCTCACACAGACACACACATTCTCCCCATCAGTACATCTTAAAATACTGTTTAACACTGAATTGAGTTGATCACATGACGAAGTTTACCTGTATGTCTGTTTGTGATAGATAAATAAATAAATAAATAAACACATGGAGCTTTTTGGTATAAACTGGACTTCGCTCCACACATTTAACTACACAGTCCACAGCTCCCCCTGCTGGATATGTTCATCAATACAGTGACCATGAGGTTTGTCTGCACATGCAGCTCTTTTGCATCCAGTATACTTCAATCATGCCAAAATTTGAGATTAATAATAAAAAATGAAGCTGTAACTATGAGGTTGAAGTGCTGAAGCTCGTGTTTTAATTCCAGGACAGTGTTTCCCAGAGGTCTGAAATATACTTGTAGTGCTGGTGCAAAGAGCCGGTATTACCTGCAGGCTCAAAAACAGTTGACTACATGTAACAAAAACAAGTACGTGTGACCTTAAACACAATATTTTGGTTTACTGAATTTTAAGGTTTTAAGGACAAAATAGACCCAACACCAAAACCATTGCTGCAGAGAGTGAGCCAGTGTTGTGTCAAAAACTGTTTCCCAGTGATATGTGTTTCCCTCGTCCTAAATCCAAACCAACCACAGAGGGTGGGACTATGGGAAGCATCACTATAAAAGGAGGGAAACAGACTTCGACACAACACCAACCCTCCAGCACGCTTCCGTCTCCGCCACGGCAGCAGACCAACAGGTACAAAAGGGGTGGAGTGAGGGGAGGTTGTCCACTGGTTAATCACCTACAGATGGTGTAGTTCTCTTGGACAGTGGCTCGCCATATACAGGGTTCCCACACATTTTAACCAATGAGTTTTCAAAACTTTTCTGTCATATTTTACCTAATGTCCATGATTTTATTGAAGTAGTTTAAAACAGGTAAGCAGATTACTGGGTATGGAAATGGAAATGTATCATATTTGTCATTTGAAAGGCATATTTAAGCCATTATTAAGCATGCATTTCCCAGGCATTTGTGAATAAGCAAACTGCTAGCTCTTGCTATTTAAATAATTAATTATGGACTGGATGGCTAGTGACTTTCTTCAATTGAATGCAGCCAAAACTGAAGTATTAATTGTTGCCCCTGACATCTCAGCTTCTTAAGTGGCCAGCTGCTTAGAGTCCCTTACTACATACAGTATGTGTGCACCAGTTTGAGAAACCTTGGGGTCATATTTGACCAGGCCATGCTTCTTGATGAGCACATCCAAACTATAACTCACTCCTGCCTTTTCCACCTCAAAAACATTTCCAAACTCAGATCCATAGTATCTCATTCCGAGCTAGAAATGATCATCCATGCTCTTGTTTCCTCACGTCTTGACTACTGCAATTCTCTCTTCACCTGTCTCAACAAAACTTTATTAGACCACCTCCAATTAGTCCAGAACGCTGCCGCTAGGTTTCTGTCTAGATTTCACAGATTCAGTCATATCACTCCTGTTTTGGCGTCCTTGCACTGGCTTCCTGCTAATTTCAGGATTCAATACAAAATTCTAACTATCACTTAGAGAGCCCTCCATGGTCATGCCCCTGCATACTTGGTAGATCTTGTGTCTTATCACTGTCCTGTGAGGTCACTGCAGTCTGCTGACCGCCTTATACTTGCTGTCCCTCATACAAAATTAAAAACTAAAGGTGATAGAGCCTTTGAGTCCATTGCTCCTAAATGGTGGAATGCACTTCCATATGAGCTTAGAGCTCCTCTTCTGTGGATATTTTTAAAAGGCAGTTAAAAACACATCTGTTTAGGCGTGAGTTTCAGCAATATTCTATTGTATTGTCTGTATTTCGTTAGATTTGTTTGTTTTGTTTTGTAATTAGTTTTATGTATTTGCTATGTTTTGTTTTTTGATTATACTATATGCTGATATTTGATTGTATTTTTTGTTTCTTAACCATGTGGAGTCCTCTCTGTGAGAAGTGCTATATAAATAAAATTGACTTACTTACTAACGTTACTTGCTCATTAGACACTCCCGTAATTAACTAGCTGCATACACCAACATGTATCATGTGATACCAGTGGCATTTCAACAGTCACGCAACACTTTACATTTTAAATCAGTAATACAGGGAACATTTTTCACAGAACTTTAGACATGTTTTCCAAAACATCTTGTTAATGTCAAACCGTTTTCAGGCCTTTTTTTTAATTTCATAACTTTTCCAGGAATTAAATGACAGTGGGAACCCTGCAGATATTTTTACCTCGGCGGCCAGTCAAGTAAAGTCTCTGCGTGGGAAACCCTGCAGGGTGTTCACATCCAAATCAGGTGTGCTTTGTAGGAACTGTAGCTTCCCCCCCAGTTTTAGGAGACTAAAATGTTAGGAAACATTTTGAAAAAGTTAAATAAAGATGTTATATTTATATTTTCTTGTACCGACTTACGTCTTTGACCCTCAAACATCAGCAGACTCACAGTCATGTGTATTATATAGCCAGCTTCACCTACTGTATTGCTTGTTTTTGGGGCTTTTACCTTCAGTCTGATTTCTAGCAGATGAACGTCTGACATATATCATATGGATAGAGGTCATTTAATAAGCGGGGCAATGGTATGACTGTAGGAGCTTTCTAACATGAGTTATGAGTCTTACACTCCTCACTGTTAAAGCTAAAAGTCAGCACTTATACCCCGTAATCTTTGCTTCACTTCAAATCCAGTGCGCAAGAGTAGATACACAACAATAAAAATGTGTCAGCATAAGCGCCCTGTACCACAGTAAAATAACTCCTTTGCTAAATGCGGATGTGTTCATAGAGACGGTGGAGCAGAAAGGTGTAATTAGAATTACTGCTCACAGTGTCAGTGGTTATAATAGAGTGTCAGTAGAGTGACTGCAGATGTGGCTGTTAGTGGAGTGCGAGGTTTTGTGTGAATGGAGTGTTTAGTCGAGTGGCTCTTACACAAGCTGCAGGTATTTGAAAGTGGCTAACTCCTTAGGAACACTGGTGAACTGGTTACCATCCAGATACCTGAGAGGACAAGAGAGGGAGAGAAAGAGGCAGTTATTGTGCTGTGCTGCTAAATAATAATTCACATCCTCCATTCAGGAAATTCTGAGGTCATTTCACACATTATCATGTCTTTACAAGCTCAAGAGGTTTGTGATTGAATGATATTAAATCAGCATGTAACACTTAATGACAAGTGCCTGGTTACTGCAGAAAAATAATCAGAGCATTGAAAGATGCGTTTTTCAAACATAATTTAAATCTATCCGTCAGTATTACACTGCGGACGAGCTACCTTAGAAACCTATAATTACAACCTTTCATCAGAGAAGATAAACATGGCTGATAAGATCATTACATCTTTTACTCTACCTAATTACGCTGCCTTACAACGTATCTTATGTACGGCTTTATGTCAGCGTCTCTTAAAAAAAAAAACATCTCAGGGATTATCTTTTAGCATTTTAATGGATTTAACACGTGTGACAGTTTTTCTTTTCTTTCTTGATGATGATGTAGAAACTGTGGTTATTCTTAGGGTTGATTTTATGGACTGTCTTTTGGCTCTACACAGGAACAGCGTTGGTGCTGTTAACACACTGCATTTGTGTGTAACCCAAGTAATGTAACGCGTTAGGGGCCTGGCACACCAAGCCGATATTTGGCTCGAGCATCTGATGCCCTAGATTTTGCATTGTGTACTGCACTGTTGGTACTATTCGGCCCTGGTCGACTGTTTTTTGGCTGATTCTGCATGTTGAATCAGTGGGAGAAATCCCTCTGATTGGCAGTTCAGCTCAGCGCACGAGAAGAGAAACAGAAGTGAGGAAAGAAAACAAATGACTAAGGTCCAGAGGGAGAGGGAGAGGGAGATCAAAACAACATTACATATTAGGTAAGATATTTTTTCAGCAGCGGGTTGTGTTGTTAATGTGCTAACTGGCTAACTAGTGTTTTGAGCCCGTCCTGTTGGTCTTCTGGTTTCCCTTTTTGACTGATGCATACAAACTATCACGTCTGCTATAATAGAGAGTTGTTTCCTCTCACGCAGACGCAGCACCTACATGCTAGTTGACCGCTGGCTGTAGACTTTGCAGCATGTTCAGTTCAACTTCATGGTCAAGACACGGCGACGTGAGGCGAGGCAACAATTGACCTTCATCGCCACTAGTCCTTGATGTTGGTTTCCTCTGTCTTGGTCTTTACTGTCCCTAAATTCAGTAATCACATTACAGTTACTAATCAAACAATTATGTTGTTACTTAAGTTCTTCAATTAACTGCATAATGGACGGATAAGAAAAATGTATCATGAAATACGCAGACAGCAGTAACGCTATCCAGTGCACCGCGAAGAAGCTCCGCAGCCTGGGCAGTCTGGGCAGTCTGTGCTGACTCTGAATCCGCAGCCTGGGCAGTCTGGGCAGTCTGTGCTGACTCTGAAGAGGAACAGGTCGTCTGACAAACAATATGAGAGGTTCCTTCTCATGATGTGTAACCACTGCTTTAGTGATAAACACGTCAGATAAGCTGGACCAGTGTGCTATAAAGCCGTGGTTTGGTGAGCAAGCAAGCTATGGATGTATTATTTTGAGACAATTATCTGTACATCTGTGCTCAGCAACATTAGGAAGGGTAACCTCTTTTATATTGTTTAATCTATACTTTTATTTTGAGACAGTTATGACCTAATGCAGTGCTGTCTTTCTCCTGATCCTTGTTTTGTGGGGAGTAACTAAGTTAAGTAATACATTGCTTCTCTAAGCAACGACCCCAATGCTACACAGGAGAGCCAAGCAGTGGGCAAATAGGATTTAAAGAAGCAGTGGACTTTAGTCCCTGACAGTAACAGCACTGAAGATGATGTGGAAGGAATTTAAGTCAAAAATGCTGCGTTTGTTCTTTCAGACTCACAGTTCAGTGACGTTGCGGGGGAGTCCTCTGGGCAGAGCCTGCAGGTGTTTGTTGCTGCAGCGGACCACTGTGTCCATACAGGTACACTGGCTGGGACACTGAGGCCCCGGGGCACAGCTGCTGTCCTCCAGAACAGAGCCTGGACAGATGGCAGACAGTGAGGTGGGGGCACAGTAATAAAATGTTGATGTCAAGAGGAGATATTTTATATAATGTGGCTGTAAGGTATCATATCGCTGCTGTCCTGCACTTTGATCACATTCCTGTCACAGTATATTCCTGTTTATATCAGAGTGTGTGTATCTTACCATCCTCACAGCGGAAGTCAGGTACAGCAACGTCCTGCAGGGGGATCTCTCGGAGGAAGGCAGGACCCTGGCAGCGAGGATTCCCCGTCACGATTCGTCGGCTCCGAAGCCACGCACCAAACCAGGACAGACGGCAGTCACAGTTAAAAGGATTTGCCAGAAGATTCCTGATGGACAGAGGAGATTTAGAGTAGGAGGCAAAGAGGGTAACAACGAGACAACCGAGATCCATGTTTGTGTGTGTGTCACTAACAGTGTGGAAAGGTTGGGCAGGGTGTCGAAGGCTCCAGGCAGGATGGTGCTCAGCTGGTTGTCGTAGAGGGAGAGCAGCCTGACGTTGCTCAGACCTGTGAAGCTGCCGTTATGGATGCAGCTGATCTTGTTGTTCCTCAGCATCCTACACACATACGCACAAAAAAATACACACACATTCGGATTTTATTCTTATAAAACTGAACTGTTGGAGTGCTTCCACTGCAAAGAATTTCATAGGCTGTTAGACGAGGGGATCAATACTAACTTGACTGATGAATCTGGTCATGTCGTGCAATTTTAGGTCCTTGGTAGGTCGACTTTTAGAGGTACTTCTTATAGTTTATTTTCTTCTATCATCTTATATTTCTTATATTATGTCCAGTCTACTGTTTCATTGTTTTTTCTGTGTTGTTGTGTTGTCATAGACTGTATAAAAGAACTGGATGTAGCCACCCTGGCACCACCAACTGGTTTGTGGACTACTGTTTTGAAGCCTCAGGTTTGACATCTTGGCCCTCATCATCTTGGTTTTTTGATGCCAAAAGTGACAATATTTGGATGAGAGGATGGAGCTGTCCTGATTGACAGGTCGCCGTGGTAGCGATTTGACTCAAGCTACCCTGCTTTATCGTCTATTTTACTCTCAACAGGACCATCATTTATAAAGTGAACATCATGCTGCATTAAAGAAGACTTGAAACGAGCAATTGAGACCATAAACGTGTCAGGAAAATGTTTCAGTGAGTAGGAGGCCATATTTAAATGGACTGCCTTGCTGTGAGAATGCGCTCTGATTGGTGTGTGACTGATTGGAAGCAATGATCCAATCAGCTGGGGCGTATGACTTCTGTCCTGCATGAATTAACACAAAGCCTAATTTACTGAGGTAATAAATCAAATGAGAAGTAGGGTCCTTCTCTCACAGACTTCTGTACATCAGACTTTTTTAAGCAACCAGTGGAGTCGCCCCCTGCTGGCCATTAGAAAGAATGCAGGTTTAAAGCGCTTCTGCACTGGCTTCATGTCTCGTCAGGGATTTATGCAGTCTACATTTATTGACCATGGTCTGCTTTTGTACACAACATGGTCCCAGTCAAATGTGTACTTGTATACTGATAAACATGACATGAGTACTGTCTGTCACTCAGGACTTATGCATCTCATTAAACCACAATTTTTATCTTTTTACTTTGTCTCTGTGTGTTGACATCTGTCTAAGGTCTTTAGAGGTCTAATTGGGCAACATACTTTACTCTCTACAATGTTTAATGATGATGAATATTAGAGGAAGAGTGTGAAGTGAACTCACAGCATGCGCAGTCCCTCCATGCCTTTAAACATGCTCCCTCTCACAGACTCCAGGTGATTGGCTGTCAGGTGAAGCTCCACCACCGAGGACGCACCTTCAAACGCCCCGTCTTCAATCTCTGAGATCTTGTTGTTGCTTAAGTTACTGGAAAGAGGGAAGGCAAAATGTTTTCTACAGTCTCAGGTTTTCACACACTGTTTTATTATCACGAGCACCACTCTTACAGATTCAAGACAATGCACTCAATGTGACTAGATCAATCAATTAGTGAAATAAAGGCTGCTGAAGCAAGCTGTCTGCTCATGTGGTGGAAGTCAACCTGGTTAATTATCAGCATTCAACATTTTGGGATATTTGTTTTCCAGTGATTTAATAATCAGCCTTACCTTTTTCCATGTATGTTTTCCAAGTAAACCACTATAAATGAAGTAGTGTACTCAGTTCACTTCATAAAATTCACATTACAGAGTTTGGTCAGAACCTCTTATCCCTCTTAGAGCTGGGGTAGGCTGTTTTATTTTGGCGTCTTTGGGCAAAAATCCCACAATAAACTTTGAGTATATTGTAATTCAAGTGGCCTGAGAGAAAATTAGACTTCTGCACCTCCTCTTGGCTCTGTTTTTGGGCTTTAGAAACTCTAGGCTGTGACCAGAGTCTATGGTCAACCACAGGTCATTTCAGAGAGAAAATGTTCCTATTGGCTGTTCTACAAATGACGATGCACATGCACATCCCAGGTCGTTAAAGCCCTATTCGATGGCAGAGTGTGCTGCATAATAAGTTGCTATTCAAGTCCTGGCAACAACTGCCTACATTGTAAAGCAACTCAAAAAAGAACAACGGACTTATCAAAAACATAAGCCCCTTTTACACTGCCAGATCTTCCGCGAATGTTGGGCCATTTTGCTGGCAAGCTGCGAGCGTTTACACACACAGAGCCGGATTGGCGAGTTGATCGGAGGTGCCCAATTTTCCGCCTCGTAGGGTAGTCATATTGGTGGAACCCTTTTAGTTTTAAAAGACCGAGGCGGCCTTCTGCAACAGGAGGGGCTGTTGATGACTTGTGGGAGGAGCTGTTGATGACGCCGCACATGTGACCCACTGGCGGTGGATAAACAGGAAACAGCTGATAGCAGGAATTAGCGAGCAGCTAGTAGCAAGAGGGAAACACAAACCTGACAGACACTGTAAAGATGAGCAACTGGGGAGACAAGGAATTGCGCAGCCTCCTTGCCCTCGCAAACGAAGTGGCCATTAACCGTCAGATGACGGGGACGGTGAAGCATGGGCCAACTTACGAGAGAATTGCCGAAGGACTGACCAGCTGCAGCTTCCCTCCATGTCACTGGTTATGTTTATGCACGTTTTTTTACTTGCTCACGCCCCCCATTGCCCTGAAAAAGGCACATTCTGTATCAGCAAAAGTAGGTAGGTGGCATTTTGCCGCACTCCCCAATTTTGTTTTTATACTACGAATGCTAAAAGAAGACTGATTGGGCTTTCCTGCAAATGTGCACAATTCCTGTTTAAAAAGGGCTTTAGCCTAAAAGAAAGTTTGACAATAAACAAAATAAAACGTGTGTCAATATCGGCAAAGTGTTTCAGAGATAGAGAGAAGATGATGCTAATAGTTTAGCCTTCAGCTAACCAGAGCGAAAGACTTACGGCTGCAGCCTGAAGTTCATGTTCATGTTGCTAACGTTGAATCAAAGTGTGTTCTCAGACTCATTCACTGCCGCTACAGACCGTCTAACCAGCAGGAGAACAGCGAACAGCCCTGAAGACAGATCCCCAGTCAGCATCTGTAGCAACTCAACCTCAGCCAGAGCCAAGGATCCAGGCTACTCGGGCATCCTGACTCTGTTGCTGATGTAAGGGAAACACTGGGTTACTGTATGAAGCGTGTGCATATGGCCCTACTTGTCTGGTGGGTGGGGCTTAGGACAGAAGGCGGGAGAGATGAGCTGCAAGAGGAGGGTGTATTTTTGCCCCTTTCAGGAAAGTGCATACCCCAGCTTTAAGGTGATAATAAAGGCCACACAATGAGATCTCCTGGAAGACTGTTTTGATGATTGAATGGATATTCGTCATTGTTAAGGTTTTCTGAGTGACCTACATTTTCTTGAGCTGCGACAGGCCCTTGAAGGCTCCGGTGGCCTCCAGCACGGAGAGGTCGTTGTTGTTGAGACGCCTGGGACGGTCACAGAGAGCGGACATGAAGAGGACAGGGCGAAAACATCATTAGCAGAAGAGTCGGTTTGGAATGTGTGTGTTTGAGTGTGCATCCATGCAGTATGAGTCCATACAAGACATGTCAACACGGATATCCATAAAGTGCTTGTGTGTGCGCTCATATGTCTGAGTAATGTATGTACATGCATAGAAGTGTAATCATGAGGAGGTCTTGCAGAGTATGGCTTTAACACTGAGGTTCCCACAGGAGCTGGCTGTGCGAAAATGCACGCACTTTGAATAAAAGCATCCCCTGAATAGAATATGGCACACTGTAACTGTGAATACTGGAGCCAGACTGATATATGAGCAAGGCCGATAGCTTCAGCTGATACTGGCTAACCTCAGATATACTGGTATTGGTGCTGAAACACTTACAAGAAGGAAAATTTGATAATCAACTCATTGTTTAAATCATATATCAAGCATGTGTGTTGTTTTTCTTTCTTTCGTTGATGTATTTCAGGAAATCTTTTAAACCGTGTGTCCTGTTTATCTGTCTTTTGCTTTTCCTAACACCTTGGCCAAGTGACTACAGATTAAAAATAGCCTCTTGGATAACTTGGCATTTTTATACTGTGTGTTGCGTGTTAATTTACAATGTCCCTTCTGAAATAAAATAAACTGACACCAAAACTGAAGTAAAATCAACAGTCATTTACAGGTCACATCTTCTCAAAAGTAGGGATTTCCTGCTTTTCTTTGTATTGTGTCATTGTAAATTTCATATTTTGGACTGTTAGTCAGAACAAGCAGCTATTTAAAGATGTCCTCTTGGGCTCATGCATCTGCTGACACACTGAGACACAGATTCACACACCTCATGACATTACTATGTATTTCAAATTCTCTTTTGTTACACATAAATTGGTGCACCTTTCAGTTTAAGACGGTGTCTCTCATGGCTTGTGAGCCGGGTCATGACAAGTGTACGTAAGCAGATAAGGAAAAAAACTGCAATGCGTTTAAGTGCTTCAATAAAGGATTTACAAACACTATTTTTATGTACATTTCACCCTTACACTTTTTGATCTGTTTATTCTTTTGTACAAACTTAATTACGATTGAAGGTAAGAGTTTAAACTTTAGTGTTACTTTCATCTTTGGTAATAAAGTTTTTGTTCAACTGTAAAATACCCTGCCTCTTATGAATCTTCATCACAACTGCTTAATAAACAAATTTAAGAAATGTTTTCCTGAAATGTCTTGTTTATTTTCAGTATTCATGGAAAAGAAACAACAAAGTCGATGTTTTAGTCTCAACGATACTGTCTGCTAAACAGCTATCTGATTTTTATCATTTTTAAACATTGGTACCGGTATCAGCCTCAAACTTCCAGTGTCAGCAGGACTCTAATTATAGACTGTGCATGTGTTCTGTGCAGGTGTTTGAGTGTCTCACAGCTCTTCGGTGGAGGACGGCAGGTGTTCAGGGAACTTGGTGAGGCGGAGGTTGGAGCAGTCGACCACGTTTGCTTCACAGCGACACTTTGCAGGACACACAGGCTTACTGTTGCACTCATAGCTCAGACGCCTGTCCTCAGTACCTGGGCATACAGACACAGACACAGAGGGAGGACAGAAAAAAAGGACTCAGGAGAGATTCAACATACCTTTCACAACAACATTAAGACATGCAGTTGGAGAATTAAGTTTTATATATGTTATATATATATGTTTTTAACAATGCATCTGATCAGTCTAAACTAACCACTGAGTGGATGACGTTAAGCAGCATTAGAAAATATAACTCATATTTTGCGGTTATCTTTTATTAGTCTGTGTCAGTCAGTCTGGAAACTGGTTGGAAAACTTTAGTTATAACTTGAACTAGAATTACCTGGACGAAACTAAACCAGACAGCCACAAGTTCTTGTCCTTGAGCAAGGCATTTAATGTCCTTGTTGATCTAGAAGACTACAGATTTCTAAGCCATTAGTTACTGCCCCAGTGCATATTATTGTTATTAAATTCTGTCAAGCTGCTTGGGTGAAATTCATTTGTTCTCTGAAATGAGATCAGGCACATACAGTGTAGGCTTGACAGCCCAGCACATACACACACAAACATAATCACCTGGGATGTGGTACTGCTCCTTGGCTGTCATGAAAAAGAAAGAGAAACAAAACCATGTCAGTCAAAAGGTTTGAAAGCTGCAAAGAGACACACACACACACACACACACACACACACACAGACACTCCTGGAGGAGGTCTTGTGTAAAACTGAGCGCAGTAAAATTTAACATTTTTAAACATGAAAGAAGGCGTGAAACGATCCGTCTCCAGATTGATGTTTTGCTGTTTTATGGAAGCGATGTGTCAGCCTGCGTGCAGCCTTCCAGGCCTGGCAGCGAGACTAAAGTGGCGTGGAACAGTTTATGTGGTGATCAGAGAGCCTGCCATGGTCTCACTGGCCAGGGGCTGGCTCCACGCACTGGCACGGTGTGGGTGAAGGAAATGGCCGGGAGCTTTTAGTCACAGGCGTTCAGTTACAGTTGGTCAGATTAACTCGCTTCATTCTCATCTTGTTGTTACCCACGCTGCCACACTTTATAACTAATAATAATTAGTTTAGTATAGTAATAGTATAATAATACTTTGTAAACACTACTTTTTTCTTTCAGTTTTTTGTGCCTGACACGTCACACACACTGTCCCTTTCATCAGTGCAGCTGGGTCTCAATGTTTTACTAAACTAGCTGTTTAACACAATTTCATATTTGTTTTGTCATTTTTGAGAGAAACTTTGTATTTCTCTAACATAACATAAAGAAGCTCTACGTGTTTATTCTAAAAGTCACTGATTCTTTGCTGCCATTGTGCCGTCCGAGGCTGCACTTTATTTCACAGGTATTAAAGTCTAAAATCTGCCAGTGAACCCTAGAGGCCGCAATGATTCCTTCACCCCACAACTCAAGGTTATTATGCAAAATAAACAACTTACAGATTATGTTTCTGTTCTTAGGAAACAAACAGTACACATTATTATTATTGTAAAGCTACGCAAAACAAATTTGCAATGCAAATTTTTGAGATGCGAGAGAAAAAACTTTTTCCACAGATCGTCTCCCTCCAGTGGTTCTGATGCTTCCATGTTGTGAGGTTCCAGGCATCACTATATATTGTTTTGCTTCATTCATTCTCTGAAACCACTTATTCTCTTGATGGTCACAGGGGGCTGGAGCCTATGCCAGCTGACGTTGGGCGAGAGGCAGGGTTCACCCTGGACAGGTGCAGACTATCATAGGGCTGACACATAGAAACAGACAACCATTCATGCTCCCATTACACCTAAAGGCACCAATTAACCTGCATGTCTTTGGACTGTGGGAGGAAGCTGGAGCACCTGGAGGAAACCCACATGCTGCCACACTGCATCACGTGGCGCCGATTTGTTTGTTATTGTTTTACTTATTTCTTTTATTTTCATTGTGTATATCTAAAGGCAACAGTACAAAATATTTAAAGTAAAAATGGTAGGTGCCATAAGCTGAGGCTTCAACCGACAACTTTTCGGTCAGCAAAACGTGCTTTGGTTTGTCATAGCTTCAAAAATAAGAACTTATTACTGTTATCGAATTATTTTTCTTGTGTGTTTTTGAGTTGTAAATGAGTAAAATAAATCTGTTCGATTTCATCATAGTCAGAAACAACATGCGCTTGTAGTTGGAGCACCATGGATATGAGTTTGAGTCAGAGTCTAATAGCAGTTCTCTCCAGCTGCAACAATCTTGTGTTTAGTGACTTTGACTCAACTGCTTTATGATGTTTTGTATCAAAGAAAAGAGACAACAAGTCTTGTTGGTTCAATTTTTTGTGCACAAAGCTTTTTGCAACAGTGTGGATTTTGTACTGTGAACAGAGAAGTGACTGTGTGTGTCATGAGCTAATATATATGCTAACAGGCCATGTTTATAAAAAGACTTTTGGAGGATAATAATTTGCATTTCTTCACACAGAGTGTGTTTACACTTGAGTTGAGGGAGGCTTTGCTGTGGCTCATCATCTTACAGTCAGAAACCCAGACTGTCACTACATGTCTCAATTCACACTCCTGTCTTTTTTCTTTTTTCTTCTTATCTCCCATACACACCCACCCATCCACCCACAAACACATACACACATACACACACCCACACACACACACGTACACACACATTTACACACACACAAATATCACACAGGCACTGACCGGAGCAGCGGAACTTGCTGCTCTTGATCTGTGCGATGCGCTTGTTGGCGAGGCGGCGAGGGCTGGCGCAGCGCGCTCCGCTGGTCTCTATGGGGTTTGAACGCAGGAAGTCGGCCAGCCACTTCACATTACAGTCACACACGAAGGGGTTCTGGGCCAGGTGGCTGATGGGAAATCACAGGGGGCGAGACATCAGTCAGATCAGACTGAATGGAGTGGAACAGAACAGAACTTAAAATAGCTTGTGTGTGTGTGTTTGTTTTCTCACAGTGTCTGGATGCTGTGCAGTGAGCTGAAGGTGCCTTTTGCCAGACTCTGGATTTTGTTATCATACAGCGACAGCAGAGCCAAGTTCTCCAGATCTTTGAACACTGACGCTCTGATGCAGTGGATCTTGTTGGCATTCAGCAACCTGACAAACAAAAGAGAACATCAGCATTATCAGGGTTCCTACAGCTTATGGCGTGTTAGATTTAAGACTTTTTTAATGTCACTCAGGATGAAATGCAAGACCAGAAAAAACATGATCCTACATCCATTACTTAGGGATGGGACAATTTTGCCCAAATGTTTATTTTAACATAAAACATGACTTGTTTGTCGTGTGGTGGAGACGAGAACAGAACTGAGAGATACCTCACGTTTGTTGCTAAGTTATCTTGGCGATTTTGTGTTTCTCAACACAAAGCCTGTCTGCCTGCACATATACACACAGTGACAAGGCTTACTGTTAGCATTACACGCCTAACATTACCCATCTGTTAATGATAACAGGTTTAAGGACATAGTCAAGCTCTTTCGGTGTGGGTGGGAGTTTGTTGGGACTGTTAAACGGCACAGTGTTGGATGTTAGCCGCTGCTGCTGTGTTAGCTCGTGCAGAAGGAGAGTGGCTTGGAGACAGTCCGTCAGCGCTGCGTCTAACCTGCATAACGTTAACGGCAGCAACAGAAAGTTTGCTAATTTTTCTCATGTTAACTTGGGATTTATGGTGTAATAGACTAACTGAAGCCCGGTTGTTCAATAAATGAATTTCAAATTGCACTTCTTTCTGTTGTTGGCCAGTGACATCCCTTTTCTTATGTTACACTTTATTGGTGAGTACTCTATAATAATTTTATGTGAACACATGAATACAGAAGTCACTTAACATGCCCATCCCTAATTTGAATACCAATGAAGGCTTTATTTTTTAGATGTTTTAAGATTTTTTTTTTTTTTTAATGATGCAGAACAACCACTGCTCAACTCCACTGGCTTGGTCTTGGCAAGGTGCTGGAAACATCAGTAAGTCTGGACTAGTAGAGAAAGATTTCCACACACTTACATCTATGCAGTGTTTTACTTTATGTAGACTGAAAGCTCAACAATAAAGTGAAACAAGTGTGTGGAAATCTTTTTCTACCAGTTTAGACTTTTTTTAATGACTAAGTCTAAGTCTGTCAGCACTACATCTAACCTGTATAACGCTGACGGCAGCGACAGAAAGTTTGCTAATTTTTCTCATGTAAATTTCAAATTTATGGTGTAATAGGCAAATTGAAGCCTTTTAATAATAATTACTCCATAATAATCTAATATGAGCACTTGAATACAGAATTTACTTAAAATGCCCATCCCTAATTTTATACTAATTAAGGCCTCATTTTTAGATTAATGTTTTAAAACTTTTTTGGATCCACAGGAACTTTGATAATGAACTCGATGACATATCACAAGCCTGGTTTTTGTTAAAAGATTTAAATCCGGAAAAAAAATCAACTTAAATATGACCAGATTCTGATCAATCAACAGTCTGTTTAGTTGCTGACATAAAGCAGTTTTTCAGAAAACTCCCAAACCTTGTCAACAGCTTCCTGCTGTACAGTACATGGCTGTCTGCCAGAATGATTTTTAAATCTATTATTCTGAGAAAATACATTCAGAAACTTTCAAATTCTTCACAGTAGTTTGAATTTCTGCAGCTGTGTCATGAAGCTCTTTCATCCTAACACAATCATTACAACTGTAGCTTCAGCATGTGGAATGCATTGTGTGGTGCATAAGAAGATGGCGGTGTTATCAAAAAAGTAACATCATAGCGTGTTATGAGAAACAGATTTACATCAGCTTGACTTGGCAAAAAACTACACGAGGAGACATTACTTTCCGTCCAGCGATCCAACAAATTATGGGCACTCTCAGGCCGTTTGACACCTGAAATTCATTTGCGTAAAACACAGTTGGTGTAAATGTCAGCTCAGACAAATATATGCATGTTGTGGTTTGGACTTACAGCAGCTCCAGAGAGGCCAGGCCATCAAACACTCCGCCGGGCAGCTCGGTGATCTTATTACCATACAGAACTCTGCACACAAAGATGGTTTTGTTTTTTCTTATGAATTCATACATATTCAGTCAGTGTGTTACCACTTACTACCATGTTTTATCATCAATTTGCATCATCATAAACAACGGAAGACTTTTATTCCATTGGTAAAACGTTTAGATGGCTTCACACTCCAAAGCAGCCCAAACAAAAACACATTCACACACAGCCACAACAGAATACATTAATGCCAGACACATACAGCACAGGCATACGTACACACACTTACATATATACACATAGACCCACAGGCCACCCGCTGTGATTATGTGTAAGTCCTGATGTTTCAGAAAGAATCTCTGTTTACAGAGAGCAGGCGCCACTTTTGAATTATTCATACTGACAGACACACAAACACACGCATGCGGTGCAGACATATGGAGGTATAGACAGGCATAATACAGACATATGTAAACACATATTGGTAGAGGCACTCTCATAACACTTCAACAGTTTATTCACACACACCGTGACACTGTGTGTGTTACTCACAGGGAGTTGAGAGCTCGGAGGCCATGGAAAGCATCAGGAGCGATCTCAGATATCTGGTTGTTACTCAGGTCTCTGGGAATGAAACAGGTAACACACACACACACACACACACACACACACACAGACTTTAGTCACAGCAGCCAAAAAAACAGTCCGCTTCATCTTTGTTTTGATGTGAAAGTAGAGACTGTTGTCGCATCTCACTGTAACCCATCACAGCAGGGATCTTTGTCATCCTTGATTGCAACTTCACCTTAAATAAACAAATTAAATCAGTTGTTCTTTCTTGTTTATATCAGCTCAGGAACATGTCAAAGATTAGATCATTACAAAAACTCTGGAAACCATTATTCATGAATTCATTATTTCCTGTCGAAAGAATCTCTTTCCTGTTTTGTTTAAAATTCTGCTGCCGGGGTTTTGACTTGAACTACAAAATAATCCTTGTATGCCAAGACTGGCTTCCCTTTGCTTTTAGAATTAATCTTAAAGAGTTATCAACAACTTTTACTGAGTTGTGAACACCTTATATTCCTCCTTGCTCCATATTATCTGCTGATACTTTACTGCTAGTTGTTCCAATTTGGAGATTTGGTCACAAGACTCTGGACTCCTACAGTCTGAAACTTCCTGCCTGTGGACATCAAGGCAACGAGAGCAGAATTCTCTTTTAAATAACTCACTTTTTCAGCTTTTAAGTGAGTATTTTATTTCTTTACTAAATATATTATTTTCCTAACTTGCTTATAACTGGTTGTTTTCATCTCTGTGTTTGTGATTATTTTATTATTTGAAATGTATTTACTTCAATCTAAATGTTTTAGAGCTTTGTTTAAACCTGTGTGCGTTGTTGTAAGTGTCATAATAAATAAAGTGAAATATTATTGAGGGATTAAAGGAATACATCACAAACAAAGTGATTATTTGTTTATCAATTACTTGTATTACCTTGAATTTATAAAAAAAACCAATCTATTTCTGGCACACCTCCACAGTGAACAGACAGTCCAAAAAAATTGCATGAATTGTAGACGTGGACCATGTTCAACAAGAGCAGAACTTTATCAAAAACATTTGTTGACTAAATCTATCCTTCCATCCATTTTCACCTGCTTATCCAGGGTCAGGTCATGGGGGCAGCCGGCTGAGCAAAGTACTCAAGACGTCCCTCTCCCCAGCAACACTTTCCAGTTGGTCCTGGGGAATCATGAGGCATTCCCAGGCCAGATGAGATATATAATCCTTACAGCATGTTCTATGTCTGCCTTAAAGCCTCCTACCAGTTGGACGTGCCCAGAAAACCTCTGACCAGAGGTGCTAAGGAGGCATCCGAATCAGATGCGCGAACCATCTCAACTGACCACTTTTGATGTGAAAGAGCAGGAGCTCTACTCTGAGCTAAAACATTCCAATTCAAAACACACTAGTACAAACAGTGTCGTGCATGGTTGAGTAGTGGGCCTGTGTACCCGCATGCGTTTGTACTCTGCTCAGAAGGAGTTCAAATGCACGCGGGTGCTCAGGCGCCCTCAGGGCGTGCTACTCGTAGGCGGAAGTGTTTTGAATAGTAATGTTTTAGCAAAAATGCATGTGTTTGGGAAGTACTGAGCACACGATCAGATAAATGAGACTTGGATTATAAAGCAAGAGTTGTTTGTAAATGTAAATTGTAAATCATTTTGATACAGTTTTGTTGTTGTGAAACATGGCCCTTAAAGGGAAATTTCGGTTTATTTCAACCTGTCTCCTATCGTCCTAAATTTGTTTCAAGTGACTAGTGACATAAAAAGAATAGTTAGCATGTTAGCCTAGATACAGCCGGGGCGCATAGTAGCGTCAGACCTGTTAAAACGTAAGTGAACGGGCAACCTTCAAGTGCAAAGTTAGTCCACTAAACAAGCTTTTTTTCCACAAAGACCGCCTCATATTGTTAGGATAAATGTCAGAGAACATATAGAAAACGACATGTAAACGTGTTGTCTTACCTTACCGGTGTGCTGCCATG
>NC_065510.1:1251325-1261350 GCF_006386435.1 Epinephelus moara | reverse complement strand
CTTTGCACTTGAAGGTTGCCCGTTCACTTACGTTTTAACAGGTCTGACGCTACTATGCACCCCAGCTGTATCTAGGCTAACGGCTAACATGCTAACTATTATTTTTATGTCACTAGTCACTTGAAATAAATTTAGGACGATAGGAGACAGGTTGAAATAAACCGAAATTTCCCTTTGATTACTTAAATTCCTGAAGAATGTTTCACCTTTTTCGGATTCTCCATTTAACATGGGGTGCATGTGAGAAAAGCAAAGTTTCACAGATTCAAGGTAACACACAGTGAGTAACTGACTTATAAATGGTCATCTTGCAGGTACAGTATTCCTTTAGCAGATGAGAAAGTGTTTAATAGTGCATTTGTTTTCTTCATGTGATACATTCTGGGGTCAAACATACATGAATGGTTTTATTGTTCATTTTTCTAATCCCCAAATCAAATCAAATCAAAACCATTTATAAAACTGAGAAACCCCACTGTATGTGAAAGGCTGGCTCTTAGAGAGCGAGTGCAGTTCTGCTTAAGTTTTTAAATCTCTGATTTAGTCTGGCCGAGCCAAACCACAGCATGTCAGATTATAAAATCCTTGTTCTGCTGCCACATGTCAGTCGCTCAACTGTCACAATAAATTTTAAGACAAACCACTTAAACCAGCCTGGTAATGTAATCAACCCCCGTCTAGGCTTGGGACGGTCTCACAGTGATGATGTAAGAGGATGGGGGGGGGGTAAGATTGAGAGGAAAAGGAAAACCACACAGAGACAAAGATGGAGAGAGAGAATGTCTGAGGATGGAAATGGGCAGAGGAAGAGAGAGAGAGAAGGAAGCAGTGAGAGTGAACAGAATAAAGCCACAAAGAAAGAGGAGAAAACTAAAATAGGGTACAAAGCTAGGAACATTATTATTGTGGTCAAATGAGTATTTTAAACACATTCACCAGATCACAATGATATACGTCTGATTCGTCATGCAAGACCCTAAAACGGCCTCTGATGGGGACTGCATCTGACATAAATCAAGTGCTCCTCCATGCTGAAAATCCACTGGGGCTGTTTGTTATGTCGAGCAGGAAAACCACAGCTCGGTGAACAGTGGAGACAGAGGAAGGAGAGAGCGATCCAGTTGGCAGATCAGAGTTTAAAACACTCACATTTTCCCAGAGGCCCTGGCCCTCTGGAGGAAGACATACTGTGATCGCATTGGTTGAGTTGAAACTTAAGGGGTGGAGCTATAAAACCACAGCTCCTCTGGCTACATGGTGTTAGTCTAGCTGACTTTCAACCTAGCTCCTGTAAAGAAAAATGTATATTTAATCACTTCATGTCATAATAATCATAATTATACTGCAAATCATAGAAGCTAAGGGAAATATTTTAGTGCTGATGTTTAACTTCTTGAGCAAAAAAAACCCAACCTCACTATTACAACATGAAAGACTTTAAATCAAGTGATAAATAAATATATCTTCGTTTGAAAAATTAACTCTTAATTTTAGAGTATTCACAAGTCACTAAATCTGTATAGCTTGGTGTTAAAAAGTGGCCGTCAACATCTGAGGTGGACCTGAAATGCCATTAAATCTTCCACAAAAACGTTCAACATTCTATGAAAATGCAAGGGTATCTAGTACATGACCAAACCATACACCCCAGCCCCTCTACTACACTCTGCTACTGCCAATTGGCTTGCTACTCCCTCACTATGAAAGGGGGGGGGGGGCAGCTACCACTCAGAAAAATCACGACTGTTTACTGTCCAGGCTCCACAATGGTGAAACAAACTCCCCATGGACATAAAGAAAGCAGAAACTCTACACATCTTCCATTCTTCCATCGCAGACTGAAAACTCATTTGCTCAGACTGCACCTTGGCACATTTAAAGAATAAAAATAAAAATGTCTGTTATTGTCTTTAAATGTTGAACTTAAAGGTCCAGTGTGTAAGATTGGGGAGATTTAATGACATCTAGTGGTGAGGGTGGCAGATTGCAACAAGCTGAAACTTCTCCTGAAATAAACAAACCAGGTGATTAAAGGCGCTGTATGTAAGAATGTGGCCAAAACGGTTACTGCACTCAAATTCAAAATACTGCCGCGAGTCGTGTCCGCCCCCCCTCCCCTACAGATTCGAGGTTGCTGGACAGCGGCACGCTGGAGACTGATTTGTTTGCCTACGGGCGGCTGCCGTGGCAGGGCCGCGTCGCTGCGTCCTTGATCTTCGGTTTTTCAGCGTACCGTTTGAGCAAGTCCGGCTTCTCTGCTGCTAACGCTGCTGCCGGGATACAGCTGAGGAGGAGCCGCCTGCTAATGCTATGTACCGGNACTATTTGCTTTAGATTTCTTACATATAGCTCCTTTAAAACCAGTAAAAGCACTGAATAAAACAGTATCGTGATAAAAATCAGTGTTTTTCAGACACTATTCGTTGCGGTGGCGCTTCCCACCGTGACTGACGCGGAAATGCAAACACACAAATGGCACTTTGGCAAACTCTGAGGACGAGGATCTGCTCCCTATGTAGATATAACCGGCCCATTCTAAGGTAACAAAAACACAATCATGCTTTTTTTCAGATGATTATTCACTAAAGAAAACATATTTTTAATATTCAATTCTGCCAATATATCCCCCTAAATCCTACATACTGGATCAAAGCAGTTGAGCATATTTGATAAAACTGATGTACTTGCATGATTCATGCAATTTTTGTTGCTGAGTTCTGTAGGGATGATGTTTATTGGCAAGCCAACCCAGAAGTTAGCGTTGCCCTCAAAAAGCCAGTGGGATTTTTCCATTGGATTTTGGGTTACTGCAGAAAATAAGTTGCAAACAAAAGTTTACGATACTTACGTGTTTTGTTCAGCAAGATAATCCTCACAAATGGACACCACTGTCATGATTTTTTAAGCGGAAATGCAACTGCCAAAAGTTAAAAGCTAACATTTGGCTATACATACATGACCTCATTGTCACTTCCACAACGAGGCTGTAAAACCGTGTTCAGCGTGATGAGGTTCTGTAGTGTCATTTAGCCACTCGTTAACCTTTTTCACGAATGGCTTCAAAATTTACAAGTGTGGTATTTACTGACATATTTTATGTTTTAGAACTAAATGTGAAAATCTCTAAAGCTTATGTTAACAACAAATCTGATTTTTGGCATCTAACAAAACAAAAAAAAAACACTGATTGTTAGTCGCTTTGGATAAAAGGTTGAGCTAAATAAATGTATTGCAAGTTTTCACAGACTAATTAAGTCTGCAGAATCTGATTCAAAAATTAAATTTCCAAATTGAGGACTTCTCATGACTGGTTTTCGCTGTCCACTTCTGGAGGCAGCAGACTATGCAAGGCAGCCCACGTGTCCTTCTCTCCAGCGCCTTTTTCTGAGGCCTTCCCAGGCCAGATGTGATGTACCGTACATACATGCCCTTCTGTGTGTTCTCACTCTGGGTCTCCTCCCAGTTAACCTCATCTGGCTAAGGGTTCACTCACTGCTGCCTTACATTTACAGGCCAAAGATGGAAAAAAATCAGCGATATTCATCCAAAAAAGGTTCTTGAACCCAAACTGCTATTTATCAGTGAGTTTGTTTTCAGAAGACTCACATTCGACGAAGCTTCTTGTAGGAGGTGAAGGCGCCCGGAGGAACAGACTTGATGCCATTCTGCTCCAATCGACTAGAGAGAAGCAGAGAGAGAAAGAGTGAGACAGACATTAATAATTTGCCTCCTGTAGGTTGTTATACACCACAGCATGGCTGCCAGCTGGATGTTACTTCCATCAGCTGGACTGTCTGTAGTTTCCATTCAAAGTCCTCAGACATTTGTCCACATGCAGCATTAATTCAAGACACATTACTTCATATAGCATGATGATATTTTTTTAACAAGATGCTGCAGATCAGCAATGTTGCAAATTCTGAAGAGTAATTTTTGGGACAGTGTCACTGCTTCAAATGTGATTTTTTATTTATCCCAGGAAGATGCCCAGACCATTCTATACTCATGATTACTTGTCAGTTCAGTGCTAAAGGACATAAAGCTCATTCTACTTGTAAGTTGTCTCAGTTGAATGTAAACTTGGGATACTCACATCTCCGTCATGGCCTCAGGGAGGTGGGCAGGGATGGCAGTAAGGCCCCTCCCTCGACAGTCCACGATGTTGTTGCTGCAGGAACACATGGGAGGACAGGAGCCCGATGCCAGGCTGCACGGCTGAACGAAGGCACTGCCGCCGTGCCCTGTGAACAAACAAGTAAAACTAACTTTGACTCCCTCACCCACAAGTGAACCTCAGTGTGTTGTTGTCACTGGGCTGCCGTACCTGAGCAGGCAAAGTCGCTCTTGCGCAGCTCGGCGAGGTTGAGGCCCCTCAGCGTGGGAGGAGAGCTGCACTGAGTGTAGAGGCCTAAAGCCGCCCGCTGCCGCAGCCATGGAGACAACCAGGCCAGGTGACAGTCACAGCGTAGAGAGTTAGAGTGGAGACGACTGGGAGGAAGAGGGAAGGGAAAGAGGACAGGTGGGAGTGAAGGAGGGAGGAAAGGAATGATGTGAAAGGACAGAAGGCAGAGAATGGGAACATATGGGGAAGGAGGGAAGAGTGCGACGAAAAGAAAGGAGGAAATTGAAAGAGGAAGGAAAGCAAGGTAAGAAAGAAGGGAACAAATAAAGAAGGAGAGTGTAAAAAGAAGCCAAAGAAGAGACGGAATATGTAAAAGGAGTGGATCGGTGGGAGAAAATAACAAGGTGGGGAAGTATTGAGAAAGGAAATGAACCACAATATACAGAGAAAGGAGAAATAAAAGAATGAAATAAAGAAGGAGAGACGAAAAAATAAGAAACAAGTACTGGTAAGTATCTGTCTGTGCTGTCACTGTGGTTCTGTTTCCAGAGTGAACAATGTGGCATTCTGGGTAACGTAGTGCATTGAAATGAAGGACTCACAAGGTGCGGAGCTTCGGCATGTGGTTGAAACTGGAGACTGGAATAGTACTGATGTTGTTGTTGTTCAGTGTTCTGGGAGAAAGAGAGATATGGAGATAGAGAAAAAGGGAGCGAGGGAGGAAAAGAAAGAAACAGTCAAATGGAAGAGAGGAATAAAAATAACAGGAAGCAGAGAGTGGTGGGAGAAATCATAATCGAGTAGAAAGGAGAAAGAAAGAGAGAGAGACATGAAGAAGAAAGTGGGGATAAAAAGGCAAAACATGAACAAATAGTGACACCGGGAAAAGAAATAGATAAAAGAAGAGATATAATGAGAAGAAGTGAGAGAGATGCCAAACAATCTGTATTTGAAAGACTCCATGCTTTAAGTTTTACTCACAGTACTTCCAGAGATCGCAGAGCTCTGAACGCCCCCTCCTCGATACAGCTGATGTGGTTTTTATCCAGCTGACTGGTAATGAAAGGAACACAACACCAGAATGATATTTAGTCAGTCAGTTAAGCCGACCAAGTAATCAATCCACTGATCAGTCTTTTGCAGGTTACTTGACGGGGACCTTCATGAATTATGCTTTCCCTTATTTAGTGTCTTAAAGGAAATGGCCACCTTAGAATGAAAATACAGACAGTACTTACTGACCCTCATGCCGACGACAAATGAAACGAGACTCGAGAACTAGCACCATCACTAGCCATCAGCTAGTCTCACGCAAGTTGCCATGTACACACATTTCCTTTAATATATAGTGTCACAATGAAGATGTTCATATTAAGTGTGATGTGAAATGTGGTTTTAAATAATGAGGTAAACATATGTAGAAGCAATCCCTGTGAGCAAAAACATCAGGCTTCAGATCGTTCTGAAAACTCTGTTTCAAACAGTTGTTGCTACTGGATGACATATACATTTCGTAATGAGTGGATCCTCAAGCGTTTAAAAAAAAATATTAGTTTCAACCGAACTGGAGGGAAAAAAAAGCGTTGCAGAAAGTCGTTACTGTGGGCTACGGCAACAATAAACCCCTGAGCTTGCCTGAGAAGGACTGAATGCGCAAACCTGCTATTTTTAAATATCTCATTGAGACAGACTCTCACTGCAGCCTGTTACATTTTGTTCCAGACATGGGGGAAAGTTACACACACAGTTACCTTCAAGTCTCAAACAAGTCCCAAGTTAGTTGCAGTGAGAATCAAGCAAGTCAAGTCAAGTTCCTGCTATAAGTCAAGCAAGTCAAGTCGAGTCATTGCTCAGGTCAAGCAAGTGACAAGTCAAGTCATATGTCACATACAGCAAACATCTCCTCACGATCCACTAGCTTCATGTCCTCTGAATATGCTGTGAAAAAGTCCGGTCTCTGTAGGAAGCCCAGGCTCCGCAAATGGCAACAAAAACATTTGGGTCCAGGCTGCACCAACCTGCCAGCGCGAGACCAGCGAAAGCAGGCACACACACACATATGAACGCGGTGCCCATGTCTCACGGTCTCGCACAAGTGCACACACGTGAACGCAGTGCACAGAGAGGCAGTTAGAGCTACAGGCTACAATGAGGCTAAAAACAGAGTTCAAATGACCTTTTTTTCAAACAACTTTTTATGTCGGGCTTCAGGACACTTGGATCACTACAGATGAACAGTATGGAGATATTTTGTGGTTTCAATTATGTGTTTTTGGACGTTTGAATCTGGGTCGCCGTCAGCCTGCATTAGGTGGAGTTGTGTTGCTACCTCCTCTCCCCTTGGATCTCCGCAAGTGATGTGAGGACTCTAAAACTTCACCTGAGCCTCCCTCGGCATATGGGTGAGTAGATAATGGCTGAATTTTCATTGTTGGGTGCACTATCACTTTAAGTAGTGAGTGGATATTTAAGTGTTTAAAAATATATATCAGTTTCAAGGGGATTTGGGGAAAAAAGCATCGCAGAATGTCATTCCTGTGGTTTACGGAAACACTAAACCCCTGACCTTGCGTGAGAAGGACTAAAACTAAAATGCAAGGACACTGCAGCCATTACATTTTGTTCTGAAAATGTCGGTGTGCAACCGTGTTACGTTTACGATAAACGAGATGCAGACTTCCGTCTGTGTCACCGCTGATGAGGAAATACAGCGAGTGCTGGACGGAGCAGTGAGTGATTTAAGAGTACTGTTTGTGGTTGAAATGCTAAACAGACGTATAGTCTAGGTACCATGTCTGAAGGGTTACTTTTGGTTCCGAAGGTACCATACCGAAAGTGTTTGGCAAAAACGTGACTCTAGTGTTTACATTATGTAGCCAACACTACCAAATGAAGCAACATGCTAACGTCAGGGAAACGTTGAATCTTGGGTGCCAATGTTGTAAATTTCTCCACGATTTCGGATCATTTCCTGCTGGAACATTTCCGGTTGTGTTAAGAAGCTTTAATTGGTGGAAAGCGCTGCTATTCTCCGTTACAGTCATTCCTTGGCTGCAATGATGATGCAGAGACGCCAAGATACGATAAACCTGAAGACGATAACCAATCAGAGCAGAGTGGGCTTATTCGGGATGGGGGGCTTTAAGAGACAGACGCAAAGTGTTTCAGACAGGGGGTGAAAACAGGTGTTCCTGCTCAGACAGTATGAGGAAAATGAAGTGTTTTTTGCCATTAAAGCATATAAACATGTTCTAGTAGAAACCAAAATTAAAAGTATGAACCTGGAAATAGGCATAATGCACTAGGTCGTCTTTAAATTCAAACATACTGGTGCATCTTAGAATACGCAGTCTCTCTCTATGAACTGGATATACACTGGAAGATACTGCAGATGTGAAATCTTCATCATGCGTGTGATGTTTACAGTTCAATTGCTTTTTTACAGGATCAGACTGTATTGTTACCACTGCTTGTTTGTGTGTGCATGTGTTTGTGTGTGTGTGTGTCTTAGTTTATACTTTCACATACAGGTTTTTGAGGTCCGTGGCTCCTCTGAAGGCCCTCCTTGGGATGGCCTGGATGCTATTTTCACTCAGGTCCCTGGAAAACAAAGAAACAGAGAGAGAAACTTCCTGTTGAGTGACACTGAAAATACATGCTTTCTTTCTTTTAACTCATGAATTCTACTTTTTTATTATTATTTATGTAATCTCATTATTCAATGGTGCGTAGGCAATATTGTGTTGTTGTTTGGCTGATGCCAGTAAAGCACACTAAAAGCCTCCATATCTTCTTCTCCATCTGTTACAGCCAGCTGACGTACTGGGAAGCAAGTACATTTAAAGGAGAAGGTGAATAAACATTTAAAACAGTCTGAAAAAGAAAGACGGGTTAGACAAAACATCTAAACAGTAAATGAATTTACAGCATTGTAAAAAAAATAAAAAAGCTTTAAATCATAATATCCGGTAGTGTTTCCGGCCTCTGTGCTTATAAACATTGGGTCATCCTGCAGCATCTACCCACTATCAGTCCACTAAATCTAAATTTCAGGCTGATCCGCGCCATTACCAGCTACTTTCAAACCAATCTAAGCATCAGTTCCTCTTTATCTTAATGTTGTTTTTCCCTCTAGCCCAGAGGGAACTGAGGGAGGCATGCAGCAACCAAGATTGCCTAGAGACCAGAGAGGGTCGCACCTGCTACGACAGGCCGGCTTCATACTGACCAAAAGGAGGATGAGTAGAGAGAGATACGATGTTACAGCTAGAAAGACCGTAAGGTAAGAACGGATGAACAACAGCAACCACAATAACAGAACCAGGCTGATAAAGGCAAAACCAAAGGGATAAAACTGTGTGTGTGTGTGTGTGTGTGTGTGTGTTTGTGTGTGTGTGTCAGATAGACCACAGAAGAGGACGTACATCACTCTGCCTGCCCTGGAGGACCTCAGACACACTCCATTAACGTCAGGGTCAAACCAGAGAGCCTGACGGAGGAGGAAACACCCACTTACTGAGACATGCACTGCTGATATGATATACTGTTTGACATCCAGCCTCGAAACACTCTCTTCGTGAGAGCAGATTTAATTTACACAGCACAACGTAACACTGAATGTGAGAATTACTGGTTTCTGCAGAACAGGACAGTCAAGACAAGAGACAATCAGTAAAGTAGTAGCTGTCTATATTCCATTGTAGCAGTAAGAGCTGGTGTTTTCTTCAGGGACATATAGTGGTTTACTACTGATGTGTGTTGTGATGATATCTTTATCTTTTAACTGCTGTCCTTCTATTTATTAACACCATACTATAATACAGTAAGGACGCATAATATATTGTTTTTGTATTGTCATTGCAATGTCAACTTGTGCAATAAATACATCACGAAAGACTGTGATACAGTAACAACGTATTTAATTACATCCTGTCTGTAGACGGGTTCAACAATAAGGATTGCTTGATGGCCCGGGCCAGTAAAGAGGTACTTTGGTCCCAAACTGGCCTGTGCTCAAAAACGCGAGTGAGCAAGTGACATATGCTTTCTGCTCTACTTTTCAAGACTTTGCTCTGCTCTGTCTGTGTCTGTCTTTGCACAACAACAGACACAGGGAAGCTTTTCCACTTCAAAGATGATGTGGCGGTCAATCCTAAAACAACATAGGAGTTGAAATGCAAAAGAGCGTTCAATGGGTCTTGGAGAAAAACATATGACTGGGCTGAGAATGATGACTGGCGTTATAAGAGTAGTGTAGACAGAGACAGAGAGGATGGCGGTGAATGCCCTCAGAACAGTCAGGTGTTAGTGATCGGGAGCAGAGAACAAATTAACTTTAAACTTGTCAAGTGATAGTAAATGTACTGTGGAGATTTCCTAAAGATATACATATGTACACCGATCAGCCAAGACATTAAAGAGATAGTGCACCCAGAAATGAAAATTCAGCCATTATCTACTCACCCATATGCCGAGGGAGGCTCAGGTGAAGTTTTAGAGTCCTCACATCCTTTGCGGAGATCCCAGGGGAGAGGGGGTAGCAACACAACTCCACCTAATGCAGGCTGATGACGCCCCAGATTCAAACGTCCAAAAACACATAACTGAATCCACAAAATATCTCCATACTGCTCGTCCGTAGTGATCCAAGTGTCCTGAAGCCCCGACATAAAAAGTTGGTGTG
>NC_065510.1:1240537-1251274 GCF_006386435.1 Epinephelus moara | reverse complement strand
GATGTGAGGACTCTAAAACTTCACCTGAGCCTCCCTCGGCATATGGGTGAGTAGACAATGGCTGAATTTTCATTTCTGGGTGCACTATCTCTTTAATGTCTTGGCTGATCGGTGTACATATGTATATCTTTAGGAAATCTCCACAGTACATTTACTATCACTTGACAAGTTTACTGTTAATTTGTTCCCTGTTCCCGATCACTAACACCTGACTGTTCTGAGGGCATTCACCGCCATCCTCTCTGTCTCTGTCTACACTACTCTTAGTATCTTAGTATAAACAGGGACAGGTGAACTGAATAACATCAATCATCTCAGTACACTGCAGTCTTCTACCGGGAAACTTTGGATCCTGGCATTCATGTGGATGCCACTTGACATCTATGGGACATGACTCAAAACTCACACAGCTCAAAGGATCCATCGCCAATGCCCTGGTTCCAGATACCACAGCACACCCCACCATGGATCAAGGGTATCTCTGGGGTACCAGTATGTCCCACAAATGCTCAATCAGATAGGGATTCGGGGAATTTGGAGGCCAGGTCGACGCCTTGAGCTATTTGTCACGTTCCTCGGATCATTCATGAGCAGTTTTTGTGTTTTGGAATGGTGCATTGTTCTGCTATGGGGGTGTACTTGGTCTGTAACAGTGTTTGGGTGGGTAGTGCGTGTCAAGTGGCATTCACATGAACTCTAGCACCCAAGGTTTCCCAGCAGAACATTGCACTGTAATGAGATGATCATTGTGATGAGATGTTATTCACTTCCTGTCAGTGGTTTAAATATAGTGGCTGATCAGTGTGTATATACAATCGCTCTGTAAGTCTGAGTCAAGGACTGAGTACACTTTATTATCTATTTAGCTATCGCAAGACATATCGTCATCACAATATTTCATGAGTTTATCCCATAACACACATTTTCCTCTTATCGTGCAACATTAAGTTTTGTTTCGGCTACAGCGCTGTCTCTGTCGAAGGATCAGCGGTAAACCAGAGGCCTCGTTTGTGTGGCCAAACCAGAGGAAGTATCATGGAGAGGTCAGCGGTTAAAAGCAGCAAGACAGCTTGGAATAAAATGAAAACTTGACACTGTCTGAGGTCTGTGATGAAAGCAGAGGTATCACTGAGTCTTTGAAGCATAAAGCTCTGCAGTGTCTGAGACATGAAACAACCAGTGAAGGAGGTGTTGAGGGATATACAGAGTGACGGAAAAGTGACAGACACAATGAAAACGTGTGAGGTGGTGCATGATACAGGGCGATACAGGATGAACAAGAACATACATTAAAAGGGTAAAATAGTTAGAGAGGAGGTGGTTTAGTGTCTGATCCCGGTGGAGACCCCAGAGCTGACCCAGAACACACAGTGAAGTGATTATATCCCCAGTAAATGGAGGATGGGACTGTCTGTGGTACTTTGCTTAATGCCGCCACCTAAACCCAGATGAGCAGTGAAAGCGAATTAGCAACCAGCAAATAAAGGGAAATGAAATTGAGTGGGAAGGAGAGAAAGTAAGAGACGGTATAAAGGTCAGAGAGAAAGAAGAAATACGCTGCCAACAACACAGAGGAGAGTTGGAGCAGAAGAGAGGGATTGTTATGGTGATAGAGACAAAGAGAGAAATGGAGGCTTGATGGAAAGAGACAGAGGAGAAAAGAGATGAAGTCGGTTACACAAACAGTTTTTCTGCTTCATTTCAGAGAGAGCTCAAGGCCAGTGAACCAAACTAACCCTATTCTTTTCTGCCTGTGCTGACTTCCAGTACACTTTATATCCACTCTTAGAAAGCCCATGTTGTTAAAAGGATTTTAGTTCTGTTTGTCACAAATAATGTATTCATTTGAAACACAAAGAAAGAACAAAACAGAGCTCAGCTACCAAACAGTATTGCCGATGCGACAGTCTGTGGTTTCATTGCTTCGACCTTGAAAAGCTGTGTTTCTTAAACAGGACAATGTCTGGAAGCTCTTTACAGCGTGTTTTTAAACTTTCAGTTCAGTCTGAATCTGAATCAGCAATGTAAAGTGGAGATGAAGCACTGAACAATATGACTGTGGTTCATTTGATTTTTACTTTAGGCAAAATGTGGCACCGCAATCAAACTTGATATCCATCTAGATTTGCTAGCTACTAGATAGCATTTCACTTTTTTACCAGCAGGGCGAAGCCATCTTTCGAAAACAACCTAGCTGTTCCTAGTTTCAGACCAAAGTCTTCTCTTATTCACCAGGAGGAGCTGCGGAGGTAGCCTTGGTAAACTTGGTATTGTAAAACATGTTTTGTTCTTTAATGATTGTTTTGTTCTCTGAAAATATGTTTTTTATGGCCAGCATATGAGATATTTTGAGAAGAGAATTGCACAGAAATACAGGAGATGACTTTTCAGCAGTAGCACCCGACAGGTGGGACGCACGTTAGATCAACAAGTAAGTCAACCCTACTTGCTGTTTTGACAGAAGAACTGGAGTTTGGAATTACTTGTATGGATACAATTGGGGGAGGAGCCATAATAAAAGTGGTGCGAAGTAAACGGAGTCAAACTTTTTGTTTATGATCTAAGGTGAGACTAACATCAGATGATTTCGATGCTGAGCTAGGAGCTTTTTGTTTCCAAATTCTACTGAGAAGCCAGCAAGATCTTGGTGGTGTCTCCATGTCAAGGATAAAAGTCTGTTATGCACACAGGCTGGGCTGACAAATGCAAAACCAATCTGGCACCACTAGCAATCTACTCGACTCATAGCAGTATTTTGAACTTGAGTGCAGTAACCGTTTTGGCCACATTCTTACATACAGCGCCTTTAATGTATCAACTCAGAGTACTTTCCCACCTGCTCTGTTTGGTTTGGTTCAATTGAACTCAAGTTTGTTTGCCCCATAAGTGCGATTCTTTTGGGCAGGTGTGAACACAGCGACCGCACTGTCGCTGTGTGCACCAAAACAACCGGACCGAGACCTTCTTGAAGAGGTGGTCTCGGTCCGGTTACAAACAAATTCTGGTGCAGTTCCCAACTGCAGTCACATGACACATTGTTTGGGTTAAACATGAGCATGTTACAGTCCTGGAGGATTATTAATGTGCACCTCCTCCTGTACTGCCTTAATATGCACATTCAGCACATCCAATGCATCAAAACATTGTTTTCTAGTTGGAGCCGCGCCTCGTTTTCAAACTGTATGGTTTGACTAAAATGAACAATGACAGCAATATAGTCCACGATGAGCAGCGCTAAAATCAACCTGCGTAGTTGTCCCTCCATTGTCACATTAGAAAGTGTCACATTTATCTTGCAAGTGTACTCTTCTTCAACGTTTGCTTTACTTCCTGGATTTTTCCCACATGGAAATTCTGACCAATCAAGAGCAGCTTTCTCACACAAGGCATTTGATCTGGTCCTCTTGTAAATGCTGCCGTGAGAACACGAACCAACTCTAGGCAATTATACAACTTTGTAACAAAATTAGACCCTGATTCAGACCAAAGCAACACAACTCTAGGCCTGAAAGCATCATCAATCAGTCTGAAGAACACTGTTATACTTCGCGTTCCTAAACAACCATTCTCGTGATGTCACCAAATAGCTTGTTGAAAGATGGCTGCATCCTGCTGGCGGAAAAGTGAAATATTAAGTAGTTTTCTAGCAAATCTAGGTGGATATTAAGTGTGATGGCAGTGTCATATCTTGGCCAAAGATCAAACTAAGTGCAGTTAAATTGTTTTGTGATTCACTTCCACTCTAATGGAACAATAACATACAGTAGCCAATTAAAAAAAAAAAAAAAAGTAAAATAAGATGTGACGACTATTTTCCTCTTAGTAAACTGGTTAGACATAATAAAGAGGTAACAATATAAGAAAGACACAGACAATACATGAAATTCTTCTGGCTTTAAAAAACAGAACTGTAAGATATCCAAAATATGAACATGAACAGAGCCAATTCCTTTAACAGCAGGGAAAATAAATCTGTGTTTGTGGCAGAGCAGTGAACGCACTGGGCAGGACAGATTAATCTAAACAAAACCAAAGACTGGTGAGCAGCATGATAAATGTCCTCACATAAAAAAATAAGCCATCTTGACAAATGTAAGCAGTCTATTTGGCTGACAGTCCGCCGCTGTGACCATTTCAGCATCAAATTTACTGCCTTCATTATTAGTTCTGCCCTACTGGGTTTTATTTCATAAAGTGTACTCTTGTATTTCTGCAGATGTTTCCGCAGACAGTCATAGGTGCAGATTATGTGGTTGCTTGGGAGCTCAGGCACCAACAGGCGATTGTAAGCACCCACAGGGAAATCATACTGTCAGCTGACAATATCGAGATAATTGGGTATAGTAGAGAACAGGCTGAGCAGAGTTTTAACTGTGAGCTAAACCTGCGTCCATTCCCATATTAAGATGCTTTTGGTGTCCAGACAGTCCCCTTTAGGCCTCACACAGTGATATAAAGCACGTCATTTTGCATCAGCTTGTGAAGCGCTGCTGTCTGACCTAAGTGGCTCTAACAAGCCCTCAATAGCTGTAGTAGAGGTCCAGTAAATGCATCTGGCATAAAACATCCCATCCATTAACATCTAAATACTGAAGACACAGTTCACTCAAGAACAATATAAACTGTATACAGGGTTGGAAATAAACTTTTTTGTCCACTTGCCATTTTGGCTGATGGATTCCATTATCTACTGGCAACTCAAGAAATTACCATTGTTTTTTTTTTTGGCTGCTGAGTAAAGACATTCTAGCAGCCACATATATTTTACTAGCATTTGACTGGTGCTAATTTCCAACCCTGTGTATATAGGACCCACCTCCCTATAAGCTCTCTATTGTTCCAGAAAAATGGTGGTGTTAAAGGTATGCTATGCACGATTGTAGGTTACTGTTTGTAAACATGCTTGCCAGCAAAGTAAAAATAAAAGCCAACCCCAGTTTCCCTCTCATTTCACTTTTTGTCTTGCTGTATTTGGTTTTTGTGTCTCTTGGATGTCTGATGCATACGGTCTGACACCTGGTCACTATCTTTTTAGAAAGCCCTGACTTCACCTGAGCACTGTGGGCATACATGCCTATAAACATCTTGAACAAAGAAACTAAAAAGAAAAAAAATACAGGCAGAGGACAGATTATCCGCAGAAAAATGCACAGCCACACACTTCTAGTGGGTCCTAAGTGATGATTGCGAGGGTCTGCTTCTGTATGAGTCTATACATTGATTTAAAGGAAAATCCTGCATCGTATATCCGCCTGAGACCTGAACTTTAGTTTGGTGTGTATTTTTAATTTCTCCTAGCAGTTTGGGATCAGTAGGACCCGATCAGTATAAAAAACTAAACACTGTCATTGATAATAAAGTCCCAATGTTTTCAAACGAGACAACAATAAAGTCCTAGTGTCCTCAAACGCTACCACGAGATGGCACAAAAATTGTCCATGAACAAGTACAACAGGTCTAAGTTAAGCAGAATGAAGTATAAGGTGCAGTAAACCCAAAATGTGATGTCTTTATCGTCAACGAAAGAAATTCCTGTGCGGCATTATCCAAGTGTCTTTTATCAGTTACAACGGGTTCACACTGGATGCGGAAGCGCAACGGTTTTCTGTGGAACACTCCCCGCATCCTTTTCGCGCCTATTTTTACCAGCTGGGCTGATCACATTGGACATGCCGAGGCCCTGAGCTCCATGGCCGGCTTGTGATCTGCAGCGATTGTTTTTGTGTCTATTCTCATTTTCCTGCAAGCGAATCTGGCAAGAAAACACACTGATAATCTATTCCGGACATTATCGAGGATCTGATTATGATAAATAATTAAATATGCATTTCGTGCTTCCACATATTCCACAGTTGAGTTTAAACAGAGAGCGAGATAGACGAGCAAAGGCACACATACACACACACAAACAAGAAGACTGAGACAGAGCTTTACATGTGGTTAGAAAAGAGCAGAGGAGAAGAATCGCTTGTTGAGCAGCGCAGAGAAATGCACTTCTGGTATATCGAGCAAGTGAGTCAGAAATCTAGTTGCTCAAAGTCACTTTTTACTTGCCCTATATAAAAATTGTTTTATTTATCGGCTGTTATCAAAAAACAAGTAAGACTAATTGTGCAGCTCTCATCAGAAATGAGAAGAAAGTGAGATGGCTGGAGTATTAAACAGTAAACACAATTTTTTCCTTGTCCAATCAGACAAGCGAGTTGCCCAATGTGGCATTTTCCTTGCTCTGGGCAATCCTTATTGTTGAACCCTGAGCACACAAGCTGCTCTCATGTATCTATTTGTCCCAACAAGGCCGTCTTCATCAGGGTTTTTAACACACACATGTAAACCAAACACCTTTTAACCTGATTATTAATGAATATTTGTATAATTACTCACGTAAGTACTTTACATGCATCCACATCCACAGCACACATGTACAGGGGCTTGATAAGACAGCTTTCCTCTCATGTCTACACACACACACACACACACACACACACACACACACACACACACACACACACACACCAATATTAAAGATGCTTTCCCATCAGGTTGTCAAGATATCTGTTGCCAGGACTCCAGAGGGCTGGATATGATGTTTACTGGAGGGAAACATAGACTGGTCACAGCTGGATGTGTGTGTGTGTGTGAGTGTGTGAGTGCGTGTGTGTGTAGACAGTAGGTAGTCTCATAATATTTGCTCTCTCTCACTCCTACTATCTCCTCTATTCATGTTCTGATCCGTTCTGTCATCCGTTGTGTCCGTGTCCTGCCTCCCCTCCATCCTTCCTCGCTCTTCTTCATCCCCTAATTGTTCCGCCGTCTCCCCTGTCGTTTCAATATCCTCCTCCCTCCCTCCGTGCTTCCCTCGCTGCTCACAGCGGAGGGTGAGAAAGGTAAACTTTCCCACTCGTTTCCCTGCTTGTCTTCTACTCGTCACTTCTCCGTCCATCCATCTCTCCCGACTGGGGGTCAAACACGGGTTAGTTTCAGACATGCAGTGCAACTTTCCCTTTCTGACACTTGATTTAACCAGTGGTCCACTTGGTGACCTTTCCTGCTCTCGTTTTGTTTCCTATAATCTGTTATATTCTTTAAATCTTTTAGGAATATGCTGTGATGGTCAGAAAGATGTCAGGCAGCAACAGAGAGAAATGTCCCATCACAACTCAAAATGTCGTCTGAGTTGCAGCCCAGTTACGACTGTCTTTACATCTGATGCTTCTTGAGTGGATTGGATATGTATCCGATGTCAAAAAAGATGTTCTGTTAATGCAACCAAGAAGCACTAGAGACGCACTACAATCTGATTGCTCAAACAACCTCAAGGACGTCAAAAGGCATTCTATCAAGATGCATCTGCAAACTGTCCTCCTCCTCAAGCGTAACCACGTCAGTAAGGTGGTAGTAACATCTGCAGGGTCTTTACTGATGGCAGCTAAAGTCAGTTAGGGTCTCAGGTTGTCTGAAGGGCTGCGATTTTAGCCTGTAGGGAGGCCTATATGTCACTACATCACCTCCATGAGAAGGCTACCCTAGAGCAGTGGTTTCCAATTGGTGGGTCGCGGTCAAAAAAGCAGGTCATGGGTCCACTCTGAATGGACCTCAATTGACTTGCAAACGTTTCAGGTTTGTGAAAAACTTAATTTTTTACAAACCTGACACGTCTTTATTTGAAGCACAGTGAATTTCTGGCACAAGCTTTTATTTTGAAGTGCTGTTCCCTGTTGTAGAGTGAGTGAATAACAGACAACTACTTAACAAAGACGGCAATTAGCTCGACGAGATGGCCAAACGCGAGTATGACGCTGAATATATAAACGGTGTGGACATTAAACTAATGACGAAGGAGGATTCTGGACCCCCTGGCTGGACCAGTTGGGAACCACTGACCTAGAAGGCACTTTATCATACTTTATCTACCACTGGGCAAACCATGGCGGGCAAACATTAATTTAGATTAGATAAGACCAAATTGACTTTACTGTCCACCCCAGTGATAATATGTCTTTGACTTCTCCCAACTACAGCCAGGTACATCGAATACACATAACACAACAAACCATTAAAAACATACAAATACACAGTGTACACAGTGCCAATGGGCAGGCAGCAGCAAATGTTTTATATAAATAATAAAAGAAAGCACATTAAATAACAAGTTGCCTGCAGCAGTGCAATCATCCAATGCCTCTATGAAGGCTCAGGGAAAAAAAGACTTCTTATATATGTTCCAGCTGGTCCTTGGGACCCTAAATTGACAGCCAGGTGGCAGCCCCGCAGACTGAGTGTAGTCTACGTGAGGTATCTGCAATTATATAATTGGCCTTCCAGCGCACACAGCACTGTCAAACATATTGCAGAGTTATTTCTGTGAGTTGCCAATCACCTTCTCTGCGATATTAACAATCTTGGAGAGCTTGTTTTTGCTTTTGGCAATCAAGTTTCTGCACCGTGATGTGTCTATGTAACCCAGAAAAACCAAGATAATGCAGTCAGTCTGTCTGTGATCTTGCTCACAGAGATGCATATAGTATGTGGCTGAGTGTGAGATCCATGAAATAATGCATGCACTGTAAATGGGACCATATTAACACTTTCACACTTAGTTCTGATGTAAGAGTGATTTCTTTATCAACATACTGTGTCAGCGCTTAAAAACTAACAAGAAACGACAAAAAAACTAAGACACGACGACACTGAAGTTTCTGTGGTGGCTTATTATTCACGGGCCATGCATAATTAACCTCATGTGTCCTTGGGGCACGTGGCAATTCCCAATCAGCACAAAACAGTATCAGAGCACACTCTGGGTATACTACACTATACATACTGCGCCCTAATGTGTTACCACTGTCTTATTCGCACACAAACACTGACTACATCACTCACACTCTCACGGACACACACACTCAAACACACAAACTGTCTTGTTTGACCTCCATCCAGGCAGGTCAGCAGACAGTCAGAGCAACAACATGGTTAATATTTTATCATCATAGTCTGGTCCCCTCCTCAACCTGACACACACAAACACACACCGTACAAACAATTTAAATAAGTTATCACCTACACAACCGAAATATCCTGAGAAACAGGAAAGGAAGGTGAAAAGAGAACGAAAGAAGAAGAAGAAGAGGAAGAGCAAAGTCAAAATGAATTGAAGGGGCGACCCGACTGACTGTAGAGAGAAAATAAAGTTAAAACCAGATGTGCAGCACAAAAAAACAATAAATGTCTGAACTGTTGCAGCATTAGAATGCAGACAACTGTGGTTGCCTGGAAAACCACAGTTAAAGAGGATGACCTTAAAGAGACCTGACAGTGACAAACACCCCCCCGTGATTGTTAGAGATATCCTGAGGGATGTGTGCAGAGAAATGAAGAAAGAGCAAAAAAACTAAACTTCATTTGAGTGTGTGCGTAAGAGAGAAGAGAGGAAATTGGGTTTTTATGTTTCAAGACGCCATAGATGAGACATTTACAGACCTTTGATTGCAACATGGGAGTTAAAGAAAATAAAGTTTTATATTAGAGGACTAATTCATTAAAAATGTGTCTTTTGAGTATCAAACACTTGTCAACCGTCAAGAAAAAGAAACTTCTCAAACCACTCCTGCAGCAATACACTTCTCCACTGTTGATCTGTACATTAGATAAGAAGTGAAGGGAAGTCTTAATGCAACAGATTACAGATTATTTTTAGACATTATTGTGCTTCAAACTTTGTGGTTTGGAGGAGACACTATTCTGTTTTAACTGTGAGCAAAACCTGGTCCATAAAGAAACGGTTTTCCCACATTGGTGTGGAAGCAGAGACCATAGGTGCAGACGTCTGAAGTTGCCTCTCTGTCATCTCTGCTAAATTCAGGGCTATACCCAACTCAGAATTATGTCAGTCGAATCAGATCCAGCCATTTAATACGAATATTTGACTTTTTTTTTTTTCCATACAAAGTTTAAAGTTTGAACGAGGCTCAGCGAGACCTTCAATGTAACAGTGGCATTCATGTAATACATAAAACAAGCCAATGATGGATCGGAAATGTGCAACAACATTATTTACCGACACCAGATATCAAGCAAAAGTCAGAGACTGTATCATATTAAGTATGTGTGAACTGTAAATTCACCACTTCCAAGCAGAAGAGGGAAGATAATGTTATCTCTGAGTCTTACACTTGAAGCAGTCTCAGTCCACTGAGGGATCTCTTACTGACGATTCAAATCTCTGACTTTTAAGGGGCAGCCTTAACTAAATGTATGCTCTTATGTCTATTTTGCAAGTGTTGATAGTGCTTTTTGTGGTTGGTGTTGGACGGTGTTGGCGTGTAGCTACGAGTCGCTCATCAGGATGAGGAAATCAATTCACCAGCATGTAAACTCTCTTCCTGCTACTTTTGCTAGCTAGCCAGGACGAGGTTTTCAAATATAAACATCAGTAAACATCAAGGAAAAGATAGAGAAGATGGGCAACAGCCGAAATAGCATCCTGCTAGTCACTGTGCAGGCAGTGGATAATAAACTGGACGACCTCTGTGCCCGCGTTAGTTTCCGACAGGATATCAGAAACTGTAATATCCTTTGGTTCACAGAAACGTCCTGGACAGTGCCGTCAACCTGGGGGCTCTTTTTTCAATGCTGATCTGACAGAGCGGAGGAGTCTGGTGAGAGAAGGAGAGGAAGTGTGTGCTCTATGGGGACTGGGACTCTCTCTCTCTCTCTCTCTCTCTCTCTCTCTCTCTC